>NW_015168075.1:627159-628433 GCF_001447785.1 Gekko japonicus
AGCTTCTAGGATCGTAGTTTTAAATAGTTTCCAAGCTTCCCCAATGGTTTTGACCCTTTCTACTTTTTCTTTCAGTTTCCTCTCATATCAGAGAAGTTACCCCTTTTAAAGTTAAAAGTGGTTGTGTCAGTCTTTTTGGCCAATTCCCTATTTATACAAATGTTGAACTCAACAACATTATGATCACTGTTCCCAAGCGGTGTGATCACTTTTACATCTCTCACTAGGTCTTGAGTGTTACTTAGGACCAAATCAAGGATCGCCTCTCTCCTAGTAGGTTCCATAGGGCACCCCGTCAGCCCTATACAGATCCCAGAACTCGACCCATAAAAATTGCCCTAAACCACCCTCCATGGGGTTCCTCATCTGCCATATGGCCTTATGCCTGGCACGGTTGTTACACTGGTGGTCCCCAAAGTTGCGCCACCCTGGCAGGGCAGAATAGCCAACCAGACTATCCGCACTACCGAGCCACCTTGCTCTTATCATCGCAAGGTCAGCCTCCACTTGCAACACCAGGGCCTTGCCCTTCATGGCGACGCAGAATAGCCAACCAGACTATCTGCACACTGGGCCACCTCGGTCTTATCACTGCAAGGTCAGCCGCCGCTTGTAACACCAGGGCATTGCCCTTCATGGTGAGGCAGAATAGCCGACCAGACTATCTGCACACTGGGCCACCTCAGTCTTATCATTGCAAGGTCAGCCTCCACTTGCAACACCAGGGCACTGCCCTTCATGGTGAGGCAGAATAGCCGACCAGACTATCTGCACACTGGGCCACCTCGGTCTTATCATTGCAAGGTCAGCCTCCACTTGTAACACCAGGGCACTGCCCTTCATGGCGAGGCAGAATAGCCAACCAGACTATCTGCACTCTAGGCCATCTCGGTCTTATCACTGCAAGGTCAGCCTCCACTTGTAACACCAGGGCATTGCCCTTCCTGGCGAGGCAGAATAGCCAACCAGACTATCTCTTATCATCACAAGGTCCACCTCAGTTTGTCATACAAGGGCCTTGCTGGCCAGACTATCTGCATTCTGGGCCATCTTGCTCTTATATTCGCAAGGTCTGCCTCAGCTAGTAACACAAGGGCCTTGCCGGCCAGACTATCCACACTCTGGGCCATCTTGCTTTTATCATCACAAGGTCCGCCTCAGCAGGTCACACAAGGGCCTTGCCGGCCAGACTATCTACATTCTGGGCCATCTTGCTCTCATCATCGCAAGGTCTGCCTCAGCTGGTTACACAAGGGCCTTGCCAGCCAGACTAT
>NW_015168075.1:628582-633900 GCF_001447785.1 Gekko japonicus
CTGGGGGAAGTCCGCCTCCCGAACCGGAGGTGATGCAACCACGTCAATCACATTGGGGGCGTGGCCCCGATCATCGGAGGGAAAACTCTATGGTTTTCCCTCCGACGATCAGGGCCACGCCTTCAACATGATTGACGTTGCACATCACTTCTGGTGACGTGCTGCCGGCGCATGTGTGCAAAGTGCGCACGCACACGCATCAAAGAACGGCTCCCGGAGCCCGGCGAGGCTCCCCCGCCGATAGGAAAATTGGACTTGGCAACCCTAATTCTGGGCCATCTTGCTCTTATCGTCACAAGGTCTGCCTCAGCTAGTAATGATAAAAGGGTTGGAACACTTTCCCTATGAAAAAAGGTTAACATGTTTGGGGCTCTTTAGCTTGGAGAAACGACAGCTGAGGGGTGACATGATCGAGGTTTATAAGATTATGCATGGGATAGAGCAGGTCGAGAAAGAAGTACTGTTCTCCCTTTCTCACAATACAAGAACTCGTGGGCAATAAGCTAACAAAAATGTAAACTAAAACACAATATCCTAACACTAAATAACCATGAAGCCACAGCAAATATTCCCTAACTTTACATCTAAAGTTCATCCAGCCCTACAGAGTTATAGCTCCTAAAAAGACCGCAAAAAATTAAAAAGAATAAAAACTATTCTTTGCCTCTGTAGTAAAGCAAGATCCTCCACTAGGTCTTCCTTCCTTCCATGTTGGTTTCATAAGAAGGTTTTTCCATGCTGCATTTAGGGGGCGGGGTTTGTCGATCAAAGGTGTGGTCATCTAGCAGGGGTCACCAACAAGCAGTCAATAAGCTGTAAAACTGCTTTTGTCCCTTGAATACTACAACTGGAAGGTGTTTTTTGTTTGCTTTTTTGGAAGGGATAATGCTACAGCCAAAGGTCTATAGAGCTAAGAAATAATGTGTGAAATAGACCTGCACTCTCTGTGTTGTGCAATTACAAAAGCACACATACTAATATAGAAGTATGTGTAGTCTGAAATTTCATATATCCAGATGCATGTTTGAAGTAGAGGATTTTGGTGTGTGGATGTGTATCAAAATTTTCACCATCATGTTCCCATTTCTCCTTATCGGATGGCAGGTTTTTTTCCTCCCTTTTTTTTGGGTGGGGGTAAGGGGAGGAGGGAAAATCTTCATGTCACTGTACAAGAAAACCAGGGTGGTAAGGAAAGGGTTAACCATTTGTAGGGGGGGGGAGACAGTAGTCCAGGAAAGACTTTGCATATGGCAGAGACCTTGGTATGGATGTTTCGTGGACAGGAAGAAACCAAGTAAGCATTGTGGGATATATATATTTTTGCAGTCTGTGTAAATAATATCAATGCCCCACTCCGTAGCATTTCCCTATTTACAGCTTGTTTGACATCTGAATCTCTTTGCAAAATTTACACATAAGGAAGAAGTTCTCATAACACTGTTTAGCTGCAACATCTAATTTACACAAACAAAAGTCAAAAACTAGTAAGCGGATGCTCATGATCTGTGGACTAGAAAGCTAGATGGCTCAAAACTATATTTGTTCCATGTATAAGGAAGACCCTGCATTATAGCACCCCAAGTTTTATGCTCATGGATGTGACTTTTTCAGTTTGTTTCCCATCAAGTGTATCACTAAACTCAACCTAATCCCTAGGAGATTATCAGATGGTTTAATATCTTTGTTGGCATGGGAAGCCTTAGCCATTAATTATAAATCTACATTAGCAGTGTTGCTCACGAAACAAGAGAGCTTCCAGGCATTCATTTACATCTCTGCCACATTGTTTATGTGCAAGTTTTGAGAAAGACATTTTTTTATATGAGAAAGAATGGCTTTGCAGTCAGTTGTTGTACTCCACTTGCAAGTGTCAAGCCATTCCAAGGACACTTTAGAAAAGTACTTCTCAGAGTATTTAGAGGCACAAGGGAGGGTTTGCAAGCCAACTACAGCAACAACAGGCGGGAATCTGCAAATAAAGAGCCAGGGCTGCTGGGGCACCTCTGCCCTGCCCAACTTGTTTTTGAAATCAATGACACATAAAGGAGCTTGTTACAATATAATACCATTGATGGGTTCCTACAACATGACTGAAGTTCCTCTGGTCCAAAGGGGAAAATTATTCTCTTCAACAAATTTACCAAGAGATGAGACTCTACTGCCTCTACTGCTAAATGTTCTCAAGAGCTATTTTTGGTCATTAAAAAGGACCTGGGTTAAGGATGAAAAGTTTGTGACACACCCCAAAAATATACCTTTCCTCACCTTTTTGATGGTGTTGCTAGCCCTGACTAGTTGCTGATTGGGTACCATTTTTGTACTAAAAGTAATCCTTTCTAGTAACAATGATGCTATTACATAGCAAATCAGATATGGCAACATGATCATGCTACTGAGAACAAAGCTAATTCTTATTTGGGAATCATTGTCTTCTCTCTGAATTAACTTTGCTGTCAGTGGTGTTTCTAGACACTCTCAATGACTGTGTTATGGAACAGATGGTCACGGAACCTACCAGGGGAGAGGCCATCCTGGATTTGGTCCTAAATAATGCCCAAGACCTGGTGAGAGATGTAGAAGAGAAGAAGAAGAAGAGATTGGATTTATACCCCGCCCTTCACTACCCAAAGGAGTCTCAGAGTGGCTTACAAACTCCTTTCCCTTCCCCTCCCCACAACAGACACCCTGTGAGGTGGGTGGGGCTGAGAGAACTCTTGACAGGAACTGCTCTTTTTTAAAGAACAGCTGTGCCAGAGCTTGTGACTGACCCAAGGTCACATCAGCAGGTGCAAGTGGAGGAGTGGGGAATCAAACCCGGTTCTCCCAGATTAGAGTCCGCACACTTAACCACTACACCAAACTGGTGCAGTTATTGTAACTCTGGGGGAGAAGGTTTTTGATATCATGAATGATGGTTTGTAGCAAAAGTTAGGTGTGCCATTACAAGACCAGCCAGCACCTACCATTTCCTTTTGACAGCTATACAAAAAAAGAACCCAGGAAAGTGGGCTGCTCTTACCTCTGGATCCATTTTGGCTAGAGGTAGGGGAGATGTGATGGCAGCAAGCTGAGGTAAAGATGAAGAGTAATGATGAGGAGAACATTTAATGCTAGATTTATGGCATCATATTGCTTCTGAGAAAGATGTAGCATATAGTTGTCAATGGAGATGCCATTCTCCTAACAGATAGGGTGCCAAACGCTGAAAAAAACCTTCATTAATCTAAAAGCATAACAGCAATGAAACAAAATAAAAATAGAGTTCCGAGGTTCTGCATGTGGAGTTCTCATCCCACCTTGCAGAGAAATCAGTCTTGCTTGTGATGAATGAACTGTCAAGGTCTCTATTAGAGAACAAAGGGCAACCCTGTCAACTATGCCTGAGGCTCCCAGACCCTTAGTTCTACCATTTCACACAAAATGAAGTAAAGATGAAAAAATCTAGGACAGATAATTTAATGGCCTTCAGATCATATATCTAAATGTATGCTATATGTATTTAATATGTTGAATATGTATCCATTTATTTATTTGAAATGTTTCTGCCCTCCCTTTTCATAGATAGAGTTTGGGGTAGCTTATGAAATTCAGTCTCATTGAAAACAATTTTTTTAAAACCCATACGCAGGCAAATGTATAGAGGCAACTAGTAGCAAATGAAAGAATCTGACGAAAACTATTCAAAGGGACATAACTGCAAGATTACAAACAACTTATGCAAGCTGAACACCATTATAAAAACCAACACCACAAGTGAGACTAAAAAAATAGAAGAGATCAGATAAGAAGAAGAGATTGGATTTATACCCCGCCCTTCACTACCCAAAGGAGTCTCAGAGCACCTTACAAATGCCTTTCCCTTCCCTTCCCCACAACAGACACCCTGTGAGGTAGGTGGGGCTGAGAGAGTTCTGACAAGAAACTGCTCTTTTTCAAGAACAGCTGTGCCAGAATCATGGCTTGCCCAAGGTCATCCAGCAGGTGCAAGTGGAGGAGTGGGGAATCAAACCCGGTTCTCCCAGAGTAGAGTCTGTACACTTAACCACTACACCAAACTGGCTCTCACACCAAACTCTCTCTTATTCACCCATTCATTCATTTATTGAAACACTTACATGCAGGCTTTCCCACCATTAGCAGGGGGAGAAGCTTGAGCAAAAGAATTTTGTTACCTAAAAGACAAAGTCTGGCAACAAGTGCATTTCTGTGGGGACAGCATAAGCTTGCCAACCCCAAATAGGGGTGGGTTTCCTCCCGATTTCAGGCCTCCAAATCTGCTGCCAGCATGGTGACCATAGAGTTCTTACTGAATGCTAGAGCATCCTCAACAGAAAACGGCATCCAGTTAACTTGCTTTTGCCAGTGGACACTCAGAGAACAATGCCTCCAAAGACAATCTTATCAACAAAGGCTGAAAAGTAGATTGAAACATGATTTTCCTCTATATGTTCTAATCAAGACATTTCCTACTTAATTTGTTGTTAAAGCAGTTTATAGATGAGTCAGTTAAGATAAACTGATAACCACAGTTGCCAGGCCTCTGCCCTCAGCCTTTGAGCAGGCCAACCAACAGAAGGGGATTGGGGGGGAGAACTGGAAGTGGACTAGCGATGGCGGTCGCTCTCTCCAACCCACGGAGGAGCGATTAGCACACCAGCGACAATGGAGGGGTGCCACCTCAAGTGGCACCTCCACGGAGCTCTCGGGAAGGGCTCCAAACCAGAGGGCTTTTGAGGGTTAGCCTCTTCGACGGCTATTTGCCGGAGAATAGAGGCTTCCCTCCGCCCTGACAGTTCGGCCACTGAGTGGCCTTCGGGCACAAGCTAGTTTGACTGGGGCAAGCGTGAGAGATCGAGCGGAATAACGATGATTGGGAGCGAGGTCTGATTGAAGACCGACAATGAATGTGAGTTCTGTCTGAGCGGTCTGATTGATAAGCAAATCCCCCCCCCGTGGGAAAGCGGAGAGCAGGGAGGGATGCCTCCTATGCACATAAAGAGTCAAGCGAAGCGAAGGGGGAGAGGGGGGAAGCAAACAGTGATTTGTTTTGAGAGACTTATCTGAGTGCCTGCAGCGAAACAATGAGCCCTTCAAGCCTTTGCATAATGGTTTGAATTTGTAAACAAATTGGAAAAATGGCAGCGACACGAGGAAAGGTAAAACTGAAACCGGGTAGTCAGAGCCCGAGGCCAGAAGAGGGAACTGACGTCATGAAGCTGCTAGCGGATATGCTAAAGCCGGTGGTAGAGCAACTCGATGGTATTAACCAGCAGCTGACCTTGTTGAATCAAAACTTCGCTTTACAGCAGCGTCAGTTG
>NW_015168075.1:634182-637676 GCF_001447785.1 Gekko japonicus
CATATTAAAAGCAACTTCAGCAACCCCACTGAAACTGGGAAATACAATTATTAAGACTTTAAAAAACATTCCATTTGAAATTCGTCAAAAAAGGAAAACCTACAAGGATTTAATTTCTTTTCTTCAAACCAACGGAATTCAGTACAAGTGGGGGATCCCCGAGGGTGTCATCTTTAAAATCAACGATAAAAGAGAGAAGATTGATTTCATTTTTAAAGCCAAGGAATTCTTGAGACGCCAGCTGGGAATAGGGGAAGAATCTAAGGAGGAAGAAACCAAGTCAAGTGACTCAGCAACCTCTGGATCGGACAAGGACTCTGCTGCTGAAGTGGCTATGGGTGCGACGAAAACTGTGTATGATTTTAGAGACAGAAAGCCAATGTAAGGGCAGAAGGACTCTGAAAATGGCTCTTTGAAAAAATGAAGATGCTCAGAAAGTCTTCTCAAGATAACTAATTTACTAACATAGAAGCAGTGCAAAGCAAGAACTCTACAAGTATATTGTCTTATTAACAAATGTAATACTAACATTTAGTTTAACTGGGATATGATCTCTCACTCTTGGGTTTTTAGTTAGTGTGGGTATCTTTCCTTTATCCATAGATGTAGTCCCTTCCCAATTTTTTCTTTGTAGTTTTGTAGTCTATTGAAAAACAATAAAAATACCCCTTCGAGGGTTTAAAAAAAGAAGAAGAAGAAGAAGGCGATTGGGAGGACAAAATTCAGGGGGCCCAAGTCAGGTGGAAGGCCCTTGAAGCCAGCCTGCTGCTACATCTAGCTGAACATCTTTCCATTTATTTTAATGCAGTTCTGGCTGTATTCACTAGGGGCATTGACACTATCAGGCTACAGGCTGCTAATCAAGATAATCTCTCCTTATATATATTTGTCATTTGGGGTGGCAAGATTCGATGCGCGACAAAATCAGTTGGTGGCCTGAACCACCACTCAGAAGGCACTGCTGCTACTGGCTGGGTGCGTGGCGGGGTCCCACCCACAGAAGCCCTGGCCAGCCTCTTGCCCTCAGTCTACAGTGAGACGCCAGACGGGATGGAGCCTCCGGTGGGCGAAAGCAGTGAGGCATCCACGTCTTTACTCCCTATGCGCCCAATGGTGGTGGGGAGGCAGGAGGACGGGCCCTGCTGGCCTTGCCATGCCTTGCTGCTGCCCTCCAGCCCCAGCTGGCCTGGCCTGCACTGCCACCTTCTTCCTCGCCACACTCTGGACACAGCCTCCTTGCGCCTCCCTCCCGCGCCCAGCCGATCGAGCGAGGTTGGCGGAGAGCTGGGCCCCGGCCGGAGGAGGGGAGACAAGGGAGACGAGACAGCAGCTCCCCACCCTACCTTGCTCTTGCCTCCTCTCTGCCGGTGCCGATGTCGCCTCCACATGGCCCGCTGAGAGGACAGAAGGGAGGGAGGAGCGGCGGACAGCCAGGAGGGAGAGAAGTGGCCAGCACCAGCACTACCACTGCCCCGGGAACACTGCCAAGGGGAGTGGCCCAGCTGAATGGCCAGGCGCCGCTGAGAGCAGGGGAGAGGGTCCTGGCCACAAGCTGAGAACCCCGAGAGAAAAGGCTCTATGGAATGAGGGGTGGGCCATGGTGGAGGCACCCCACAGCCCGCTGGACGTGGCCATCCAGGGAGCTACTGACGGCCCATGCAGTCGTCCCTCGACACCAGGGTCTCCAGAGGGGGCAGGAGATGCCGGCCTGGGCCTCTTTGTGCTTGCAGAAAGCCCAGGGAGGGAGCCGCTGCCAGGTCATCCCCTCGACACGCCACCCCCTCAACACGCCACCCCCCTCAACACGCCACCCCCTTGACACACCACCCCCCGGGTCTGAGGGCCAGGTAGAGAGCAGGGGGGCCGGGGGGGAAGACTCCCCACCTTTCTAGAGTTCATTGCATTGTTGCTACAATGAGCCTTGCTCCTAGTCATGATGTATATAAAAGGCTAGCTGTGATCCCAACAACTCACCTTCTACCTGATTGGGCCAGCCTTTCATGGTCGTTTGCTTATGCTGGCTGATTGGGCCTCGCTCCATTTCCCCCCCCCCCCCATAGCTGGTCAGAACACAGAGGTTGTTTGCATATGTGGCCCTCCAACATTCTAAACAGTTTGCTATTGCTGTTGGGACTCACTGAATGTGTCCTGAGGTAAAATACATCTCCCAGGCTTCCCCTGAACATTCACTGGGATTGCCAATCTCCCTGCAGGGCCTGGAGATCTTCCAGAAATCTTAGCTTCAGTTGCAAACAGCACGATGTGGTGGTGGTTTGTCCCACCTGTGCTAGGATTTTTCCCTAGCACAGAATTAGCACAGAATCCCTAGAATTTTGGCCATAGAACTCCCACAGTCATACTGAAGCTGATGGCCAATTTTGAGTCTCCTAGCTTTATTCTCTGATGAGTTATGCCTGCCAATGTGGTGTAGTGATTAGACTGCCAGACTAGGATGTGGGAAACCCAGGTTCAAATCCCCACCTTGCCATGGAAGCTCGCTAGATGACCTTGGGCCAGTCACACACTCTGAGCCTAACCTACCTCATAGGATTGTTGTGAGGATAAGATGGAGTAGAGGAGAATTATGTAAGCTGCTTTGGGTCCGCATTGGGGAGAAAGGTGGGATATAAATAAAGGAAACAAACAAACAAACATGGACAGACAGGCCAATTCTTTTATTACTGTAGAATCATGGTAACAGCAACATAGTGATTTGTTCATTTTGTTATAACATTTGGTTTGGATCAGGGTCATATGAGGGGTTGGGCAGCAGCCCTGGCTCTGAGAGCTGTTGCAGAAATGGCATGGGGAAGTTAAGTGCTAATCAGCATTGTGACATCATTTGTAGGTTTTACAGAGAAGTTACATCACAGTGCTCTAAAGACTTCCTAGAACACCATGACATCTCTCCCACATGAAATCCAGAAGTTACATTGCAATGTCTCCCCCCCCCTCCTTCATTTTCTTCCCTGTGCTCATTCAAGCAGTGTGGGGGGGGGGGGAAGCCAATGGCAGGAGGTCTCCTGCTATAATATGTAAACTGGCAACACAATTCACAACATTATGGGTGATTCTGCATTGGCTTTTCCTCCGTTGTTTTACCAAACCCACATTGGAACAGAAAGAGCTGCACCTTTGGTAAAACAACAGAGGGAAAAGCCAATGCAGAATCGCCCTATATTTGCGTGCAGGAGAATAACAATGAGATTGCTTTACAGCTGATGTCTAGAGTTGTAAGATCAGGTAGGGGCTGAAAAATCAAAAAGCTGCCTGAGAAGGATGGTGGGAAAGAGGGACTGGAGCTGGGGGTCTGAAGCAGTCTAGCCATAAGCCGGGAAGAGCAGGCCAAGAGAAGGGAATGCTGGGCTCAGTGGTAAAGCATAGGTTTGCCAGCCCTCGGGTCTGCTTCTGGGGGCTCCAATTCACCCCAGCTAACTGGTCAGTAGGGGAAGCCCCACCCCCAAGCTGCAGCCACCCATGGCCCACCCCCAGAA
>NW_015168075.1:638859-665967 GCF_001447785.1 Gekko japonicus
TCCCTGATGGATTAAAGTACCCTGGTCCTGCTCCTACATTTAAGAACATAAGAACATAAGAGACGCCAATGTTGGATCAGGCCAAAGGCCCATCCAGTCCAACACTCTGTGTCACACAGTGGCCAGAAATACCAGTGCCATCAGGAGGTCCAGCAGTGGGGCCAGGACATTAGAAGCCCTCCCACTGTTGACCCCCCCCCCAAGCACCAAGAAGACAGAGCATCACTTGCCCCAGAGCCCCTAGCTATACCTTGTGGCTAATAGCCACTGATGGACCTCTGCTCCATATGCTTATCTAATTCCCTTTTGAAGCCGTCCATGCTTGTAGCACCCACCACTTCCTGTGGCAGTGAATTCCATGTGTTAATCACTCTTTGGGTGAAGAAGTACTTCCTTTTATCCGTTCTAACCCGACCGCTCTGCAGTTTCATGGAGTGCCCACGAGTTCTTGTATTGTGAGAAAGGGAGAAAAGTACCTCTTTCTTTACCTGCTCTTTCCCATGCATAATCTTATAAACCTCGATCATGTCACCCCTCAGTCGTCTTTTCTCCAAGCTAAAGAGCCCTAAGCGCTTTAACCTTTCCTCATAGGGAAAGTGTTCCAACCCTTTTATCATTCGAGTTGCCCTTTTCTGCACTTTTTCCAAAGCTATAATATCCTTTTTAAGGTGTGGTGCCCAGAACTGCACACAGTATTCCAAATGAGGTCTCACCATTGATTTATATAGGGGCATTATTATATTGGCTGATCTGTTTTCAATACCCTTCCTAATAATCCCCAGCATAGCATTGGCCTTCTTTATTGCAGTCACACACTGTCTCGACATTTTCAGTGAGTTATCCACTACAACTCCAAGATCTCTCTCTTGCTCAGTCTCTGCCAGTTCAGACCCCATCAATGTGTATTTATATTTAGGATTTTTGGCTCCAATGTGCATCACCTTGCACTTGGCCACATTGAACCCCATTTGCCATGTTGACGCCCACTCGCCCATCCTTGACAGATCCCCTTGGAGTGCCTCACAATCCTCACTGGTTTTCACCACCCTGAACAACTTTGTATCATCCGCAAATTTAGCCACTTCACTGCTTACTCCCATCTCCAAATCATTAATGAACAAGTTAAAAAGCAGTGGACCAAGTACTGATCCCTGCGGTACCCCACTGCTTACCACCCTCCACTGAGAAAATTGCCCACCTACACTCACTCTCTGTTTTCTATGAACTAGCCAGTTTTTGATCCATAAAAGGACTTGTCCTTCTATCCCATGATTTTTGAGCTTACTTAGGAGCCTTTGATGAGGAACTTTATCAAAAGCTTTCTGGAAGTCAAGGTAAACAATATCTATTGGATCCCCCTTGTCCACATGTTTGTTCACCCCCTCAAAGAACACTAATAGGTTAGTGAGACAAGATCTTCCCTTACAGAAACTGTGCTGAGTCTGCCTCAATAGGTTTTGTTCATCTATGTGCCTACTAATTCTTTCCTTAATAATGGTTTCCACCAATTTACCCGGTATCGACGTCAGACTGACTTGGCCTGTAATTTCCCGGATCTCCTCTGGAACCCTTTTTAAAGATGGGAGTGACATTAGCTACCTTCCAATCCTCAGGAATGGAGGCAGATTTTAAGGAAAGATTACATATCTTTGTCATGAGATCCACAAGTTCACATTTGAGTTCTTTCAGAACTCTCGGATGTATGCCATCTGGGCCTGGTGATTTATCAGTTTTTAAGTTGTCTATCAGTTTTAGGACCTCCTCTCTCGTTACCTCAATCTGACTCAGGACTTCTAACCAGTGAATCCCTGAGACAGAACTGACCTTGATAGACTAATGATGTCAGTATAAGGCCACTTCATGGGTTCATGTTCATGAAAACATTTGAAGTACTTGAGCTATCCACCAATAATATACAGTTCAGGGAAGTATCAACGAAGTTGCAAACAAACACAGCAGAAGAGCTGAACAGGCATGGACAGTTCATGAATGTCTCCCAGCTCCAGTTTTGGCCTCTAAAGTAGATCACTCCTGTTTACTATGCAGATGGCTTTTGAGCCAGTACCTGTTCTTCATATAAGTGTGCTTGTTCAATTCTAGATCAGCATTATGTTTAACCAAAAAATGTAAAACTGCAAGGCAATTTCAGCTTTTGTCTGCCAGCTCTGTAATATGGCAGCCTGTCCATTTTGGCATACATAAACAGCTCAAGCTTCATTAGCCACCAGTCAGGACAATTAAAGACTGTTCTAGTTAAGATGTGCAACACCACCATGATGTGGAAACATGGGCCAGGGAAACAAGTTGCCATGACAACCAGAGCAGGAATTTTTGTTGTTGTTAAATGGGCAAGAGTTCTTGGATCCCTGTTCAGGAGGTGACAGTGTTTTGTGGTTATTTTCCCCCTGCAAAGATTAGGCAGGCCATTACTGTCTTGTTGTTCTTAGTTCATTGTATACTTGTCTTTCAGTTTATTGTGATTATCCTGTCTAATAAGATACTGAGTTTCAAGAAGAGGTTGCCATCATGGGACCCTGTACATGGGGCCCAGCATAGAAAAAGAAAAAAGAAAATGAAAAAACAAGTGCATTCAGTCTTTTATTGGGAGATTTGTAATGTTTTATACTTCACTTTATTTCAGTTTTTTAAAAGTAAGCATATAGATAACAATTTAAAAAACAGTACAAGAAATATGCTCAAAGGTAAAAATTTAAAACTCAGATCAAGCAGGGCTTTTTTTGTAGAAGAAGCCCAGTAGGAACTCATTACCATAATAGGCCACACCCAACAGCAGAAACTCATTAGCATTTTAAACCACACCCCTGACAGTACAGCTCATTGGCATATTAGGCCACACCCCCACGCCTTCCCTTGGCTTCCCTGGGCACCCCGTGGCTGCAGGGAGCTCAGGCAAATCCGCCCCTTGAAGGGAAGGGAAGGGAAGAGAAGGGAAGGGAAGGTAGTTTAAACTGCCTTCCCTTGGCTTGCCTGAGCACCCCACAGCTGCGGGGAGCCTGGGCAAGCTAGGGAAGGCATGGGGAAGGCACGGGGAGGCATTTAAATGCATCCCCAATCCTTCCAGCCCCCTCCCCCGGCCCGTCCGCTTTGGAGTCGCCGGGGGGATCGTTCTCCAGGTATTCCCTCTGTAGCCACACATGCGCAGAGGTTTTGGCTGTAGACGTTGGCGTGGCCAACTCGGAAGCCAGCCGGAACTCCATTCCTGTGAGTTCCTGCCCAGAAATAGCCCTGAGATCAAGTATATATCTACAGAGAAGATAGAAGAAGAAGAGCAAGAGGAGGAGATTGGATTTATCCCCCGCCCTTCACTACCCTGCCAACAAAAGTCCACATGGTTAAAGCAATGGTATTCCCAGTAGTCATGTATGGCTGCGAGAGTTGGACTATAAGGAAGGTCGAGCGTCAAAGAATAGATTGTTTTGAACTATGGTGCTGGAGAAGACTCTTGAGAGTCCCTTGGACTGCAAGAAGATCAAATCAGTCAATCCTAAATGAAATCAACCCTGACTGTTCCCTGAAAGGCCAGATACTGAAGCTGAAGCTCAAATACTTTGGCCACCAAATGAGAAGGGAGCACTCACTGGAGAAGACCCTGATGCTGGGAAAGATTGAAGGTCAAAGAAGACAGTGACGGCAAAGGATGAGATGGTTAGACAGTGTCATAGATGCAATGAACATGAAATTGAGCAAACTTCAGAGGATGGCGGAAGACCGGAAGGCCTGGTGTGATCTGGTCCATGGGGTCGCGGAGAGTCGGACTCGACTGTGCGACTGAACAACAACAAAAAATATGTGATATAAGATATCTCCTAATTTTGATTGGAGAATTTATAATTAAGCCATTAATCCAGATTTGAATGTTACAATGTGTTTAAATATTTATATTTCCCTTTTGTGTATTTGTGTCTAAAAACAATAAATAGATCATGGGGGGGGAACAAAAACCTGGTTCTCCCAGATTAGAGTCCACGCACTTAACCACGCACTTAACCACTTAACCGGCCCTGTCTTACTGGACAGACAGTTCCACCAGGTTGTGGCCAGAGCCGAAAAGGCCCTGTCCCTGGTCAAGGATAGCTGGATGGTTTTCGGGCTGGGATCACCAGTCTGTTCTCATTGGCTGAGCGTAATGCTCTTTGAGGGACATATCGGGAGATATGCACAAATAAGTACAAATACCATGTCTACAGGATGCCAAGAAAGTGAAAACTGAGCAAAACTAAAGTTTGATCTTGGATATAGAATTGAAGTTATAAATTAGCGAGCTGACTGCTGAAGCACATAGGGAAATTAATCCTCTTATACATTAATGGCATTCATGCAGAGCATGACTACTAAATAGTGGTCTTTTGAGCTCCACATCAACACTCTTTAAGCACTAAGTAACAGTCTTAAAGGTACCTGAGACATTTGAAGTGGATACAGGAGTGAATTACATTATCTAACTTAATATGTTAATGATGAGTTCATCTGTAGGCTGTGTAAATCATAAAGCTGGTTAGGACCAAAGGTCATTCCTCCAGTATGAAGATGGAACATCTTCTCTAACTGGGACTTTAAAATGCATTATCTTATACTGATCCAGTCAAACCGTTTAGTACTGTTTATTCAGCTCTCTACAGTCTAGTGAAAAAGCCTTTCCACCTAAGATCCTATAAATAGAAAAGCAAAGAACTCAGTCTAGGATTTCCAATGCAACATTTTAGAAATTTCTATCAAATTCTGAACCTGTCCCCCAGGATGAATTTTGGCCACCTCTCTCCTCACGTGTAGAATTTATGGACTCCTCATTCAACACCACTGATAAAGACTAACTTCATGTGGATGTGTTCTCCCTTTCACCCCATTTACCTAAGCTATCCGGTCCCTTTATAGGGAACTTTGCTGAGTAACAAAAACATAACTGCTCATATAGGGAGTTAGGGACTACTGAGTGGGCCATTATAAAAAGAGAGAAACTGGGGGAATTACCTCACCCATGGAGAAGGGACATATCAGCGCTGACAAACAATACTATATTTCAGTGTTTGAAATGATCATATCCTTTTCCTTCCAAGCCATTACCACTGGCCAGTGGTCCAGAAAAAGTAGTCATTTCAATACTTGTACCTCATCTTGTCCTACTATAATTTGCAAATGTAATCAACATACAATCTATGCATTGCTTTCCTCCTTCACCTCCCCCATGCTGACCATTATCTAGACTAGAGTGTGAGGTTCTGGAGTCTGTAGTAGCAAGGAATACTTACTGAGTGCAAGCTCCTGAAAGGCAGCTTGGCCAACTCCCCTCTGCCCAGAATTCCACTTGGGGGTATGTTTTCAGTTATACCCGAGCCAAAAGTACACCCAAAAACCATTGTTTCAGGTTAGCTCAGGTATACCCAAAGTGATTCAAAACACTTCCCAAATTTCAGGATTAATGGTAATTAATCTCCCAGAATTTGGGGAGCATTTTGTCTTTCTGGGTAGGAGCAAAAAAAAGGAAAAATTGGTCTGGCAAACAGCTGTTTAGCAGTGCCTGGTCCATTTAAATTTTAAAGGGTGATTATTTTCTATGAGAAAATAGGCTCCCCACCATGCCCTTTTAAATTTTAAAACAAAAGAAAGGACAGAACATGTACTGGGTTCACCGCATGGAGGACTCGGACTACGACATGCGTTCAGACATGTTTATTGTACTTCACAACAAGACTAACTTAACGGCCATGCAAGGCCAACTATATACACTCCACCCGGCACACCTATGTTCCCATTGGAGGGTTTGAATTTCCCGCCAAGGGTGCTATTGGTGGACTCGAGGACCAAGCTCCTGCTTTAGCCGCGGACCCCTGGTGGCGGTCCACGTACATAACAGAACTGGTCCAGCCCTGGACTTACCTGGTATTCCTCTACAACTCCAGAGTGCTTTGCAGTCCTGATTCACCTCCAATCCCTGCCACTGAAGGCAGTAGAGCCTGCCCTGACAGCCAGAAAATGGCAGGGGGGGGGGAGCCAGCTCCAGGAGCCCCATAAAGCTTGTAAGGGTAACCACAGTGGCAGAGCTCATTTTAATTTCAAGAAAAAAGGCAGGCAGCCTTTTGGAGTCCCATGAGAATCTCCCTCACCTACCACCCATAGGAAATAATGCAACCATTCTTTCCTATAGGTAGACCTGGCCTCTCTAGTTCTCGTGCCACTAACAGAGTGAAACTATGTGAGTCTGGGGCTGGACCAGTTGAATCTTTCCTCTCCTTTTTAAATTTAAAGGGAGGGGAACTGACTACTAGCTGTTGGCTTAGTTGTTCAGCAACATCTGGCCCTAGGTTTTGCTCTTATTTTAAAAAGTTTTAAAATTTAAAAGGACAAGGCACCAAAAACAGCTGTTCCAATACCTGAAAATTCTGGTGCTGAAAGCACACACACACACAAAATCAGAACCTTAAACCAGTAAGAGCACACACACACACACACACACACACAAATCCAGGATAATGAACTAGGTGCCCTGCCAGTAATCTGGATCTGAAATGATACCAGATTTTTAAAAATCCCAGTAATCCTACAAATTTGAGGTTCAAAACCAACTAATCCCATTTGCTGATGGACTTCTGTCTTTTTCAGATGAATGCGAAGGGGTGACAGTTTTTGAGACATAAAATCTTAACATACTTCTGAACTAAATTCAGATGTCAAACCTCTTTTTAAAAAAGATTACATGTGTATCTTTTTTCTCACAGAGAAAAACTGACATAGAAGGAAGGGCGGGGTGGGTGAATTAAATGAACACCAATCCTTTGAACCTCTCAGAGTCCTGAGTACGGTACTGAGACTGAAATGCATAAAGCCCTGATCACAGCACCTCTGATTCTGTTTTCTGGCTACAGGCTACTGTCCATGACTCATGTAGGACAGGGACTCCTCTATCACGTTTTTGCTGGAAATATCAAAACAAATCTAAGCAAAATATTATGTACTGTTTGGATTAGGTTTTTTAAAGTACATAGGGTAACCAAATTTTATTTCAAACATAGTGGCCCTCTAAATGGAGGGGGAGAGTTCAGCGCCATCAAAAGAGCCACCATTTGATCTAATAGAGCTAGTAGGACAGAATAGTGTTGTTGGAGATGCACACAACCTATGAGATTATGGAGTTTGGCATGATCTGGTTTTCACTGGCCTTTCGAATCCAATACTGGTCACCAAACAGAATATTGTTTCATTAGTTAGTTCAGAAAAATACTAGCTAGCAGACAACCGTAAAATCTGTACCATTCTGGATGCGGGTGAGCCCTGCACAGAAGCAAAAGAAGCTGAACAGTGGTGATATAGGAAAAAGCAAGAGTCCAGTAGCACCTCAAAGACCTTAAAATATGTGGCAGAGTATGAGCTTTTGTGAGTCCCTGATCACTTCTTCAGTGATGTGGATACCTTTCTCCTCATGAATATGGGTGGGAGAAACCACCCCCAACTGATTCAGATCTAAATCTAGCCCTATATTGAATATTACCATACATTTAAAAGGGGATTATGTCAGTTTTCAGTGTGACTAAATACATTCCAATCGAGCTATCGGTCTCTCTAATCATGGTGTCTGTCTGTGCTTAGTGAGCTCTATACTCTGTGCATTGTTCTATAAATAGACTGGAAATGATGTTCTGTGTTGGAGAAGATGAAACGATACACTGTGTTTGCAATGACGATCAGGTGCTTTAATAGGGCCAAGGGCAAATAAGATTAAAAAGGAGTGCCACATAAGAGGAGAAGGGAATCTTTCATCTTTTGAAAATAATGAAGATAGATCCAGAATAAGGTGTAGCCACATAGAGGCAGACTTTTATCAAATTATAGAGGAATATAATGAGTTCTACCCAGTTGAATTTCCATGTGCATCCTTAATATTTAATAATTTGCAACAGCTGACAGGTTTCAGATTCCACACACACCCCTTAAAATATAGAACATGGAAGTGCTTTAATAGAGAATTCCAAGCCCCCTTGTTTCTTTTAAAATGGATTAAAATATTTGACTTTGTCATCAACATATATTTCTGTAGTGGCTTCACCTACAAATCGGTTGATCTTGGGTTTCCATGAATATCTGGCTATTGTTTGGAGGACATTTTTATAAATACTAAATGCCTGAACATGAGCAAATGTCAACAGTACTTCTATTAGGCATTCCTTTAGTTGTTATTCTGAAAGATTTGTCTTCTATACTGGCCATGGACTAATGCATTTCTTTTTCCCATAAAAAGGATCTTAATCACAGAAGTCATTTGAAGACATCTAGAATACTTAAGGAAGCAATTCCCTCCATAGTTGACAGAAGTGCTCTAGGGAGCCTTGGAGAAGGGTCTACAGTACACCCTACTGTTGTCACAAACAAATCATGCTTCCTTCCAACAAATCATGCTTTCTCCTCACTTTGGCACCTCTGTAAGAACGGTATTGGAGATGAAAACATTGTAAGAATTAAGTCACTATTTATCAAGATCTGGAACTCCTCAGGATGAAATTTGTTTTTTCTTGTGGATGATCTTTGATTTAGGACAAGGTTTAGATGGATAATCTTGTTACCCTTAGTAGAAATTACTGTGATTTACTAGGAATCAAAAACCAGGAAGTTACCAGAAACACAAAAAAAATCAAAATTTGTGATGCTGCATGCAACAAGGAGAAAATGAACTTTCTAATATTAGAGTTTGGGGACAAACTGGTTTGTGATAGATCTTTGCAAACAGAAACTCCCAGTTTCAGTCCCTGGAATCTCCAGTTAAAGGTCCTCAGATATCAAGAGCTGGGAAAGATCTTTCTCTGCTTAAGACCTTGGAGAGCTGCTGCCCTTCAGGCTAGAGAGTATTGAGTTAGATGGACCAATGGTCTGGCTCAGTATAAAGCAGTTCACATGCAACTGCAACATTTGTATCTGGAAAATTCTGATGTAAAAAGGCAACATTTCTAGTAACTTTTTTTGTGTGGCAAAGTACTATATATTCCAACAGACTGTTTCCTGTCAGTTTGGGCTAAATCACATATTTCCACAGGGAAACTGTTTTCTGTAGAGAACCCAACTAGATCTATTTCTAAATCTCATTAGGTGCCATGCCAAGTCAGTGATTTAATATACTGACTGCTATTAACATCCTCTTGATACCCACCAGTGACAGTAACTGGGAGCCCAAGAGTTCTGTTGACATCCCTCATGTGGCAAATGATCTAGTGGGAAATCATATCAAAGGAACAAGTAAAAGCATATGCAGAAATGTCCTCTGCTCCTTGTCTTCTTGCCTTGAAATGTCATTAATTTTTAAAGTGTAAGACATTTCCTCTATTTCAAAGGGCAAAAGGACCTCTTCATAAAAGACTCAGGTTACATTCAGATGTTTGTGATGTTAGCTAATTGTCAAGCTTATGCAAACCATTCCTTGTCCTTCTTCCCCATGCTTGGCATGTTGAGTGAGTCTTTAACCTCTCTCTAGTTTGTTCTGACCTTTGAGTAAGGGCATCTTGACCAAGTGTATTTGTTTCTTTCCTATAACTGAGGTTCTTAACCAGGGTTATTGAACCATGGTTCCTGACAAAGAATATTGCTTTGCCATCCCTAAAATAAAGATGCCATACAAAATAAATGAGCTCAACTGGATTTATTTATTAAACTGTGTTAAGTGCTGTCAAGTCACTTCCGACTTATGGTGACCTTATGAATTAAGCTATTAAACTGATCTGAGCCTTTTTAATACCCAAAACTTACTGTGGGCACCATACCTACTACGCTGTGAGAGGCATGCCAATATTAATGGGCAATCCCACCCTAGCTCCCGGCATGATGTGACCCTAATCCTCCTGCCAAAGATATGCTGAGAGGTGCTGTTCCTCCACTACCCTCTCATCATGCTGCCAAACAGTAAGGTTCAAACTGGTAGAACCAGGGCTATTTTTGGGCAGGAACGCACAGGAACGGAGTTCCGGCTGGCTTCCGAGTTGGTCATGCCCACTACAGGCAAAACCTCTGCATGCATGGCTACAGAGGGAAGGCCTGGAGAGCGACTCCCCCTGGCCTCTCCAAGGTGGGCGGGCCAGGGGGGCCCTGGAAGGATCGGGGAGTCATTTAAATGCCGCAACTGTGGGGTGCCCAGGCAAGCCAAGGGAAGGCATGGGGGTGTGGCCTAATAGGCTAATGCGTTTCTGCTGTTGCATGTGGCCTATTATGCTAATGAGTTCCTGCTGGACTTTTTCTACAAAAAAAGCCCTGGGTAGAGCTCACAGGGGGCCTCCTTGTCAACCCCACTAACTTATAATCCATGAACAGCTGGTTCAGGAAGCCTCTCCCATCATAAGAGGCCCCCTCTGGATCTGGCCGAATTGGCCAACTATTGGCCGGTTTCCAACTTGCCCTATTTGGGCAAAATAATAGAGAGGGCAGTGGCGATGCAGCTACAGGGGGTTTTGGATGACGCTTCCATCTTAGATCCCTTAGACCAGTGACAGCACTGGTCACCCTCACAGATGACCTCCGGAGGCATCTGGATTGGGGCGGATCAGCAGTGCTGCTGTTGTTAGATCTGTTGGACGCATTTGATATGGTCAACTATCAGCTACTGACCCACCGCCTCGCCAACTTTGGAGTTCAGGGTCTAGCCTTGCAGTGGCTCGTTTCCTTTCTCCAAGATCAGGGACAGAGAGTGGCACTGGGGGACCAGCTATCCCGAAGGCACCCACTGGAATGTGGAGTGCCTCAAGGGGCAGTCCTGTCCCCGATGCTTTTCAACATTTATATGTGCCCTCTTGCCCAGATTGCCCAGAGGCATGGGCTGGGGTGTCACCAATATGCGGATGACACCCAGCTCTATCTGTTGCTGGACGGCCAGTCTGAATCCAAACTGGAAGATCTAGGTCTGGCGCTACAAGCTGTGGCTGGTTGGCTTAGGCTGAGCCAAATGAAATTGAATCCGACTAAGATGGAGGTCCTGTGCCTGAGTCGGAGCGGTCCAGGGGTAGACATTTGATGGGCACTACTCGTGCCAGCGCTGGAGGTTAGGAGTCTGGGAGTGGTCTTGGATGCCTCCTTAACAATGGAGGCCCAGGTAGCAGCTACTGCCAAGTCGGCCTTCTACCATCTTCGGCTGATTAGGCAGCTGGTTCCCTTCCTTGAACGCAATGACCTGGCAACAGTGATCCATGCGATGGTCACCTCGAGATTGGATTACTGTAATGCCTTCTACATGGGGCTGCCCTTGTTGCAAATCCAGAAGCTGCAGCTGGTGCAAAATGCTGCAGCCAGGTTGTTGATGGGAATCCTGATTCAGGAGCACATCCAACCTGTGCTAAAGATGCTGAACTGGCTGCCTATAGCATACCGGGTCTGCTTCAAGGTGGTGTTTTTGACCTTTAAAGCCCTTTATGGCCAGGGTCCTGCATACCTAAGGGACCGCCTTTCCCCATATGTACCCCAAAGGACACTGCAATCAGGGACCCAGAACCGGCTGCCCCTCCCAAGCTTTAAGGAGGCCAGACTGGTGGCAACTAGGGCCAGGGCTTTCTTGGTGGTGGCTCCACTCAGGTGGAATGAGCTCCCGGAAGAGACTAGGGCCCTGTGGGACCTTTCACAGTTCCGCAGGGCCTGTAGAACAGAGCTCTTCCACCAGGCTTTTGGCGCCACCACCATTAACACCTTCACCAACAACAACTAATATCTACTCTGGCGGAGCCCTGGCCCATAGGTCCCTCAAACACAGCCCGTGCCAATTACCTGAGATAGCTGCAGAAGGCCAAAGAGTCAATCGGGAAAAAGAGGAATGTTGCTAGCACTTTATTTGTTTGAATTTTAATGCAGTATTTATTAATGTATGTGATTTTATTATGATTGTATTATGGGATTTTATCTGGTTGTAAGCCGCCTTGAGGCAGCCTTGCCCGGGAGGGCGGGATAAAAATATAATAAATAAATAAAATAAAAAATAAGGTGTTTTAGGGTGCTTGGCAAAGTATCCTGATACAAAGATGCATCCATTTCAGGTGGAGACAAAAGAAACCATTGTTCTTTTCTCTCTACTTGAAACTGACAGAATGAGCTGCAGAGAATACAATCAATCTGGTCCTGTTCTCTGAAACTCAAGCTGACAACTTGGGTGGGGGAGAGAAGTGATCTGCTTCTTTCCAGCACTCTCACCACCTGAAACTGCTTGGGCTATGAAGAACACAAGCATTCTCTGCAACCCAAGCCAACCAGGGAAAAGAAGTCAATTCCTCCTGTTCTTCCCACCCAAGGTTTGCCCTGTCAGTTCCAGCTTTGCTGAAACAGAGAGAGAAGCTTGGGTGGTGGAGTGTAGAACAGAGAGAGAAGCTCAGTTGCTATTAGCTTTTGATCTCCACCTCCAAACGTCTTGCTAGGTCCATGCAAGTCAAGAACTCAGCAAGAAGTGTGGGAAGCAGTTTCTGTTCTTCAGACATTCAAGTTGTTCATTCAAGTTGTTCACCTATATTCAGGACAGCTGGACACAGTATGTTCAGCTGTCAAACATGTTCACCATGAAATTTGCAGCATCCCTAACCATAAATGTTTTGTAGCTTTCTAGAACATCTAGAACAAGGGTGTTGAAGCCTTGTATTAGTGATCAGACAAAAATAAAGAAAAATCTGTTCAGAGTTTTTTTTCAAGGGTAACTAAAAATTAAAATAAAATAAACTTGAAAGGAATAAATCCATTCATTTCATCATGGGAACAAAGACTGGAATAAGTGGGCAAATCACTAGATGAAGAATTGTTTTGGCCATGAACCCTATCAATGATGCCCAACTATCTTGTTAGCTGCTGCTGCTGCTGTCATCTGAAGTGGTAGCTCTGATCAGGAATATGATTGAACAATTTAGGGGAAGAGAATATCTGGGACTGAGTTGCTAGGGAACAGGACACAGTTTACAATCAGCTTTGGGTCTGGAAATGGAGTGGCAGGCACATGCACATATACACACAAAGTGATTCACATACTTGCAGGGCCAATGCAAATAGAATGGTCTTGTATATGATTCCCAAATTCCTGTGGCTAACAAGCAAACAGCTTCTGGGCTCTTCTACAGCTGACCACGTGTCTTCCTCTTACCGATTATGGAGTCATATAGGGAGAAAAGAGAGAGGAAGAACAGCACCATATAGGCCCGTAACATGTTTTAAAGATGCACAAGAGACTGTCCACAGGAAAGGAGTCTCTCATTCTGTACTCTAAATGAAGTGGATGGTGCACAGCATCATTGTCACTCCATCAGTTCCTTGGACTTGCTCCAGCAAGTGGGGAGGTTACGAAGAGAGCTCATTGATCTCCAACTAACTGCTCAAACTTCCTAAAGAATGCATACTCCAAATGTTAGGAACCAAAGACATCAGAAAGAGCTTGGCTCCACCAGAGAATTTATTTATTTATTCCCCGCCCTCGCCACCGAAGCAGGCTCAGGGCGGCTTACAGATCCACAAATATCATACAAGTTTAAAAAGGATAAAACAAGATAAAATCTAAAACAGTTCATAAAGTGTTGATGGCAAATTAACTGTGCTTGTCACCATAGAAAATCTGATCAGCATTGGATGTAAACTGGCATCAGGCCCCATATATAATGTGGGCATAGATGTTAAGCACCTAAACAGAGGCAGGCAGCCAAAGATGTATTACCGGGCATGGTTCCTCGGTCGATGTTGAGCTGATTAAATGCAGCACCTGCTTGGTGAAAACTGACATGCAATGGAATCACATAGCCATTCTAATGCTAAACTTCTCCTTCCAGTATCATACTAGAAAGAGCTGGGCCGATAAATAAAATAAGTCTCATTAGTAAGTTAATGAGTGACAGGTGGAAAGAGTTCCATTTGGGAGTCCTTGGCCTGAGTCTCATTCAGTCATGACCTTGCAGGGTACCTTGGGGCAAGTGACCGTTTCGCTGTGTCACTTCTCCTTTGTAAAATGGGGATTATATCAGTTTTCGATATTTTAGCGACCCCATAGGGTTTTTCAAAGTAGGAGATTGTCAGAGATGGTTTGCCATTGCCTGTCTCTGCATAGTGGCCATGGTATCCCTTCCAAACAGCAACCAGGGCTGACCCTGCTTAGCTTCCAGGATCTGATGAGACTAGACTGGCCTAGCCTGTCCAGAGCAAGGCCCCAAGGTTGCAGACAAGCTGACCAAGAAGTTATTCTTAGTGGTTCAGGAGCCACATCTGGTTCTTTGGTATGCCATTTGTGGCTCTTCAGAACAGTATTCCCCAATGTTGTACTCGCCCCCTTTCAGGAAAGTGGGCAAGGCCCTTGCCAGATGAAGTTTGTGGTTCCATCTTGAAACAGTGGCTGCTGGAGGAATGGGAAAGCTCTAAGCTTCCATCTGGCATGAAAGTAAATGTGGCTCTTTTGGTTGATGGTAACTGAAAATATAGCCGTCCATGAGTCACAGAGTGAGAACCACTGCACCAGAACATTTCCATGGATGGAGTTATTTCTGCCTGTAGTTGCTTTCTCCCTCCTTCCATGGGCATTTTGGGCTACAGCAAGAGGGATGCAGCAAGAAAGTTATGCTCCATGGGTTGAAATCATTCCATCTTGAGAAATGCTCTGGCGCATCCAAGCCATAAATTGCAAATGCAGATCATTTTGGAAACCCCAAAGGTCCCCTACGTTTAGTCCTGTGATTGATAGAGAAAGCTATCAAGCAGGAGTTGAATGCTGGATGCAAGATCGTTTCCATTTGTCTAATAGCTTTGACAACCTACACAAACATTTAGTTGTCAATGGGGATTGCATTTGATGAATTAAATCCAGACCACTGGTATGCAAGCAGAGCAGTGCCATACTGAATGGAGTACATGAGACAACTACAGATAGTCAGACGTCTGATTACTGAGAGAAAAGAAAATGAGAAGCATCTGTTAATTATCCGGCTTAGTTCCAGGTTTTGGCAAGAGTGGTCTTGGGAGAGGTTTAAAGTATCAAATTATATAGTTTAGATAATGCCAATAAAAGCAGCTTGGTGGCTTAAACCCATATGATTGATCAGAGCACCCTTGTTTCCAAAGGCTATGAAAAACACATCCAACACAATGCCAACGGGAAACGCCATCACTGGATTCTCTTTTGGAGTTAGAAGTTGTGTGAGCCCTGAGCATTTGTAAATCTGGCATGTACAATTTTGCCCTTGGAAGTATAACATACAATTACTCAATGATGACAGGTGTAATTGACAGAAATATTGGGCCCTGGGGAACTTATACCTCTAGGCACTTAGTTAATTCACACGCTTTTCTTCTTTCATTCTGCTTCCCTTCCTTTCTCACTACTGCTACCTGCCCAGGCCATTTCCCTTTCTCTCCTGCACCCTAGTGCTACTGTGCTATCCCAAATCTTTTTCCCCAGAGCAAATAGTCCTGCCTATGTTGTTCTTCCCAGCCAAATAATCAGCTACATAATGGAAGGTGCTTTCTCTGTACTAGCCTAAAAACGTCAGTAGACTTTTAAATTTTGCAAAGAGAGCACATGCAGAGCCTTCAGAGAGACTGCAGAACAGCCATCATAGAGCTGTCTGGTGCAGTTTTTCTAGGTGCAAAGCTGTGTGGCCAGAGCTGTCTGACCTGTCTCTCTCTTGTCTTTCAAGAGCTAGGACAGTGCCAGCAGGGAAGAAAAGAGGGGTGGGGACATGGGCAATAAGGTAATCTCCAATCTTGGTAGATGGCCCATTTGTTTTGGTCTATCACAGCCTCTCATAAGCTATTTATGAATATATTCTGAACATGTTGCTCTTTTGACAATCTGGATATTTATTTAAATGCTTGACATTCTGTCTTAAACACATTTATCTCAAAGCAATTCACACTTATTTCAATGGAAACTGCATCTAAGTCCTCATGCCTAGGATTGTGCTATGAATAACCATGAGTGATTGACCACCTGGCTAATATAGTTATATTAGATAGATAGCAATTACACCGATTCAAAGATCCACTAGGTCTATGGGCATTGCCCTTACTTTCAGTTTGTGGCAACTCCCTGCTCACAGTGGGCAAGTCATGCAAGTTATTCATACAAAGCAGAAGCTGCCAGTTTTGCATATCTACAGAATGTGGTTGTTGGCTGGGCAGAGAATAGCTGGGAGCTTCTAGGCAAATGAATCACACAGCCGAATCACTGCTAGCTAGAAGCTGAAGTAAATACGGCTGCCAGGAAGAGCCTTGTGGTTGTGACACTTGACCCATTAAGTGGACTGAAATGAGAGTGGAGCAAAAGTAGGTTTTGGTTACATGGTAGAATGGCCATGTGATAGAGGCATACCATTTGATATTTTCCCCCCACCATGAGCTGACATTGTATTATGCACTCACTTATAACTTCTCCCAAACCTTTCATGCTGCAGTAGGAAGGCCTAGGAGAAACTGCAGAGCCATTTCCCCAGAATATTATGGTCACTCGACCTACAGTTCTGGCCTGCTTTTATTGGTGTGTCAGTTGGTCAAGACTCTCTGTATGGCTTTTCAAATGAGAGGAACATCATCAAAGGGAACCACACCTTCTTTTCCTAGTTAAACTCTTTCATAGAAATGGTGTCAGGTGAGGCTGTACTGCAAATGCCAGATATGGATGCAAAGCCACAGGAGTAGATCAAAAAGATGTCCTAATTGCTTCACAGTTTCTCTCTGCTCCTACTCTTCAGTGTCTTCTACCTTGGTCTTCATCTATTGGTGTCCACCAAGAAATTGAAATCTAGGTTCAAATTCTACTTTAAAAGGAGAGTGTACAAGAACCGTCAGATGGTAATATAAAGGCTTGGGGATTTTGGATTAGATCAGTGCTTTATTTTAAGTAGAATTCTAATCAGTGCCCATTTTACTCTGTGATAAGTATTGGTTGTCTTGATGAAGAGGCCTGTAGAAACTGAAAGATGCATTAGTTGACTGGATACATGTGACTTTTTTTTCTAAAGCTCATCTCATGACAGTGACTCACAAAAGGGTAGTGTGATGGATCTTGTAATCCCTATTTCTGGATATTGTGTTGGCACAGATGTTTTTCCTCTCCCCATCCCTAGAATGAGTACTTCACTGTGTGTATGCGTGCAAATGCATTGTTAGCGTGGAAACAGCCCGGAGAGTTGCTAGGAGACTCTAGCTTGTTGACATGAACAGTACCAAATCTGGAGGTAATTCATACAGAGCCCTAAAAGAGCAGAGTCCCCAGATATTCAAGGCCCTTTTGTTGCCTGAACTTTTCTGAACATTTAGGACCAATTATTTAAGTTCTACATTGGACATAATATGGTTCCAATATGGCCAAATTTTGCCCAGTGGCTCTTGATACATCTTCTTTGTGTGCATTCTTCTGCAGGGTTCTTGTGCCTTGGAAAGCTGAATGGCAGAACTGGAACAGTTGCAGGTTTCCCCATCTCTGCATCTTTATGCTGGGTACAGCTTGCACCTGCTACATTTCATTTTGCTGTACAATTCTGAGAGACACAGGAGCCCTGGAAGGAAAATGGTGCCAACCCTACCAGGAAATAACTGATGTTCACTAGTCATTTACCGTCACTCTAGGTCTTCCTTGTTGTTTGTATGGCACTGGGTGGGCAGCAGTCTTGTAATTAGATAGCTGCCCAGTTGCCTGTGAAGAGAAAAGGGCATAGTGGTGAGCAATGAGCAGCAGTGGCAACAGATGGTAACTTTAATTGGGTGCTCACTGAATGAGTAATTGCGAACAGGTGTTATTGCCATGCCCCAGGCCACCTCCTGTCTCTTCCTTTGGTTGTACACTTACCTGGCAGTCTCTCTTTTGTCTTTGTCATGAGATAATGTCATCCAGTGGAGGATGTTACATGGGAACTCAGCCTTGGCATCATCTACACCTGCAATAGAATGAGGTGGTTGAATCTCCTGGCACTTTAAACCCTACAGGGATATATGTCAGGATTTGTGTGTGTGTATGTGTTTTCTCATATTTTAAAAAAAGTCTTTGCAAGTAAAAATAAGAACTATATGAGGGAGCAAGGTTCTGAGCTCTCACACGATCATACTCTTGTGTTCTGCTGGTTTTTACTTTTGGGGATTTCTACATGGGACAATTAAAAAAGGCACTCCCCACCTGCGGTCAGAAGTAGTATAGTCCACTCACTTCTCATTCTGCTACACATGTAGACCAAGCATCACTCTCTTTTTTTTCTGCTGTCACATTACCCAGTTATGATTCTGCAAGGAAAAATGACTCGGAAATGTTTGGCCAACAGTACTAACAGATGGAATGGAATGTTTGGTTTTTATCAACAAAGTGACTATGCTATTCATTGCCTTCCTTAGTGCATAGTAGGAGCTCATATACATTTGGAATCTGTATTTTTTAAGTGCCAGCTTTATACAAATTACTCAATTCTCCTGTGCCCTGTGGGTGGAGGCATTGTACATCCAACTGAGAAAGAAAGGATTGCTTAGCAAATACAGGTTTCCTGTATTAGAACAGAAGAAGAGCTCTCCTGGATCAGACCACAGGTTCATCTAGTCCAGCATCCTGTCTCACACAGTGGACAACCAGGTCCTCTGGATGACCAACAACAGGGCATAGAGGCTGAGGCCTTCCCTCATGTTGCCTTCTGACATTGGGATTCAGAGATTTACTGCCTCTGAATGTGGAGGTTCCCCTCTGTACACTTTGCTATACTTAGTTGGATAGGGATGGAGAATGTTCAGATGGCCTACTTTGAGGTGCAAAACATTTCCCTGGTGAGCCCTCCCTCTCTTGCTTACCTTTACCAAATGCTGTGACCTTGAAGCCCCAGTTGCAGCAGTGGAGGTATGGTTCAGGGTGGGTATTAATTAAAACCGCAAAACTTCTGACAGATCAAACCCTGTACTGCTTGAAAAACAATGTCTTTGCAGCAAAAAACAATGTCTTTGCAGCAAAAAGCAAAAACAACATAGCAACTGAGAAATGCCTTTTGAGGCAAACACATTTTAAGGTTGCTGCACTTTTAAATCATGTTGCATTGTTATGCAATCTCATTCATATAAAGTCATGAGGTTTTAAGTTGGATAAGTGACCCATATGGCAGAAAGGCAGGCATGCATACAGCAATCGTAAATAAATAATCAAACATATTATGGGACGGAGCTGATACAGTGAACAAGCTATTTCTCTGGGTTCTGGAGGCATGCCTGCCAAAGGATTTGTATAATGTGAATAAAAAGAATATTTCCTTATAACTCAGAAAATTTACCCTAATATGTCACAGTGCCCTTGCATCTCATGTCAGTTCCCAGTTATTAAAATGTTCAGGATTTCGAACTGTAGTATGCAACAGTAAAGGTCCTGTGAGATTGAGGTTCAGTGTAAGTTAGACCTTACTGGATCTGTCAAAGTTCATTTAACAGGTAAAGTACAAAAACAGATATAAATTCAGTGCAAAGAAATAATTCCAGTACTGTATTTATAATTCTGATAGGAGTAAAAATCCTGTCCTTCACATAAGCATTAGAGGGAGGAAAGACAAGAACAAAGAACCCCTCCTTTTAATAATGCGTCCAAGTGGTAACATCAATTTCCTGGTGACTTCTTTCTCACTTCCACAGCTGTGGAAAGGGAGGCTGAGTAGAAAACAGTATGAAAGCATACCTTGCAGTGTCCTTGATCATACAAAGTGAGTCACAAGGTTACATTATGGAGATGTAACCTACCAGGTAGCAACTGTCACTCCACAGATTGGAGCAGCTAGTACAAAATCTTTTCTAATGCACAGACATGATATGTGGCATCATGGGAATTGAGACATACTCAAGCATTGATCTGAACCAGGAATGTCCTTCAAAGGGACTTTTTCTCGTACATTTTTCATTTATAAAATGGTCAGCAATATGTCACCATCCTTTTGGCAAAATAATACCCTACATTTTTTTAAAGTCTGATTCAGAAGAAACCAATGACTAGAGGATCCCCCCAGCCCCCAGTCTGACAACTTGCAGACGTGATCAGCTTCTTTAATGTGAATGTAGCTGGTACTCATGCAGCATCTCATTTCCCCCACCCCCACTATTTTTGGGGGGGGGCGGAGGGGATTTTTTAATTGCCTTTTTATAAAGACTACAAACTACAACAGAAATAGGGAAGGGGACTACATTAAGGGATAAAGAAAAGATACCCACTACTATCTAAAAACCAAAGAGAGGAGATCATCTAGTTAGCTTGGCACACATTGTCTCTCAATCACGCTAATCCTATTATGAACTGATTCAACTATAGTATTATCTTTTTCATATCAACTATCACTGTTAACCCGAAAGACCCCTAAGCATCTAGTATTTTAAAAAAACGTTTTTCAAAGGCACAATTCAGAGTCCTTCAGCCTTCATTTCCCCTTGCTCAGTCTCTTCCGCAGTTTATAAGGACTTTTAGGGGCGGCTGCCCCTTTCTCTGATAGAGAGTCCTCTCCGGAAGACCCCAACTCCAGCTTGCCGCTGGACTTACTGTCCATCCCTTCTTTTTCTTCCTCCTCTGGCTCTCCCATCTGGACTCTCAAAAATTCCCGTGCTTTCTGAACAGAGTCAATCTTTTCCTTTTTATCCTTGATTTTGAAGATCATGCCTTCTGGTTTTAGCCATCTGTATCCAATTGCATTTGTTTGGAGAAAAAGAATTAAATCTTCATACTTCTTTCTCCTTTGTCTTATTTCAAATGGAATGTCTTTTAGGATTCTGATAGCATTATCTCCAACTTTCAAAGGAGCTCCAGATGCCGCTTTCAAGATTGCATCCCTCACACATCTCTTCGAGAATCTTATCACTATTTCCCCAGGCAGATTGTTTTTCTTTATATATCCTGAATATGACCTGTAGGCCACATCCATATCGCTCAGCAAAGATTCTGCCTTCACCTCTGTCATTGGGGCCAATAATTCACTCATCTTCTCCTTCAGATTCTCTCCTTTAGTCTCTGGAAGGCCCTGAAAGCGAAGAATCAAATTAGCTTTTTCCATTTGTAGTTGTAACAGCTGATCTTCTGTGGAGATTTGCTTCTTTTCCAGCTTTTGTACTTTCTTCTTCACCTTTTATGCAGTGGCGTTCACTTCTTTCACCTTCTCAGCTGTTTGATTCATCATTTTAAGTGTCTCACTCAACTGTGTTTGCTGTGTGGTGATACATTGATTCATTGTTGACAGCTGCTGCTTGAGATTATTCATCTCGTCCAGCAGAGGGCGCATGGATTTCGCCAATGTCTTTGCCAGCTCACTGGCTGCTTCCGGTCTTGGGCTCTCAGTCCCTTTCGCTTTTAAAACTTTCTCTTTCACCGTCCTCTTCCCTGCCATTTTTGTGGATTGTTTACTTTAACCGATATTTTAAAAGTCTCTGAATATGTGCTTGTATGCTCAAACTTGCCTTGGTAAGTTCGAGCATACAAGTTTTATTCGCTTTTTCTTCCGCTCCTCCCCCTCCAATTTGCTTTTAACTACGTGCGTTTGGGAGGTGTCCCTCCCCCGCTCACCTCACTTTCTGTTCCGTGAGGGGTTTGGGGAGCTTTCTTTTCCTTTTATTTAAACGCTTAGATTGAACTCACGTTCATAGTTGGTCCTCAGACCTCATTTAAGTTCCGTTTCTTTCGCTTAACCTCCTGCGCTTGCCCCAGTCAGCGTCGCTTGGTTCCATTCGGTCTCATAGCACGAAGAACCTTCGGGACGGAGAGGTGCCTCAATTCCCCGACATCGCGCCGGCGAAGAGGCAACCCCTCAAGAGTCCCATGGCCAGAGTCCCTTCAGCCGGGTCTCTGGGGGGGTGACGATCCTGCACACCCCCTCCTTTGGCCAGAGTGCAGCTTCACCCCCGGGAGGTCCGGGAGGTGCGACTGCTCAGCACACCGCCATAAACCAGAAACCCCCACCCCCACTATTTCTTCTTTCCCTTTCCTGAAAGCCCCATAGCCACTCCTCTTTTCATGCCTCTATCTCCTTCTAGAGTTGCCAGCTTCCAGGTAGGGCCTGGAGATGTCCTAGAATCACAACAGAGTTCCACACTACAGAGATCAGTTCCCCCATTTGGGCTGCTGGCTCCAGGTTGAGAAACTCCTGGAGATTTCAGGGTGGAGGGTGAGAATTGGGGAGGTAAGCAACTTCAGTAGGGTATAATGCCACAAAGTCCACCCTGCAAAGCAGCCATTTTCTCCAGAGGAAATTATCTCAGTCATCTAGAGAGCAGTTGTAATTCTGCATGAGCTCCAGTCCCAATCTGGAGGATGGCAACCCTAGGTCCTATTGAGGAAATGGCTGCTTTGCGGGATGTAGCCTATGGCATTATACCCTTCTGAGGTCCCTTCCCTCTGGCAGGTCCTACGTGTATGGTAGGGAACCTCAAGGACTAGAGGGGTGGCCCTTGCCTTTCCCTTTTATCCCTCTCCCCACACAATTTCCTCTACCCCCATATCCTCTCCCCTTTGCTTGCTCCATTCTCTCCATCTCAGCCATTCACCAACCTATCTTTTATTTGGCTACCGTCTTCAGCTATATTTATTATTTATTTACTTCATTTATACCCCACTTATATTATTCTTCTCTTCTCCTTTTAATCCACACAACAACCCTGTGAGGTAGATTAGGCTGAAAGTATATGACTGGTCCAAAACCACCCATTGAACTTCCAAAGCAATATGGGAATTCAAATCTGGGTCTCACAGATCCTACTCTGTAGCTCTAACTGCTACACCATACTGACTTTCATAGGGTGGCTGCTGTTGAACACTAGCCAGGCCTCATCATGCAAGTTGGGTGATATCAAGTCACCCTAGGGTTGCTGAACTCCCAGTGGGACCTGAAAACCTTCCACAATTTCAAATAAATTCTAGTAAACAGAGCTCTGTCCCCCTGGAGAAAATGACTGCTTTGGTAGGAAGACTCTGTGGCATTATATTTGACTAAGGCCTCTCCCCACCCCAAAACTTGTCCTCCTCAGACTCTATCACAAAATCTCCTGGAATTTCCCATTCTGGAGCTGGCAACCCTAGCAAGGCCTGGCCCTGGTAAGTCCTCCCTAAAGGCCCAAATGGGCCTGAAAAGGGCCTTGTCCCCTCCCCCTGCCTTTTTCTTTACATAAACTCAACCTAGAATACTGTGGTTGCCTAGCAACAGCCCCTCCCCTGGAGAAAATGGCTGCTTTGAAGGGTAGACTCTATGGCATTGCACCATGCTGAGGCCCCCTCCCCTCCCCAAACCCTGCCCTCTTCTGGATCCACCCCCAAAGTCTCCAGGTATTTTCCAACCCAGACCTGGCAACCCTATTTCACTATTAAAATATAAGATACTTTAATTAATAAGCAATCCCATTTACCACCACCACCTTTCTTTTCCTAAGTTAGGCCCCGGTCACACGGGCAGGAAAATGCAGGGGGGAAGTGTGGCTGTTTGTCCCGGAGCAAAATAACGCACGGCTGCGCCATCAGACGTCCCGTAGAGGTCCCGTGGTTAGGGGGGAGGTGCCGATCACAGGACAATCCTGCGGCGGGGCAAAGAAGCGGCCTCTCTAGCAAAAGGCTCCGTGGGTTTAACCCCTTCCAGGGCTGCAGAGGAATGCAAACTGTGTCCTCCATCCAGTCCCCTCCAGGAGGCGCTTCAGCCGGGCTGCCCTCCCGCCCCGCCCCCCCTGCACCTCCCCCTCTGCCACCCGGTGCAGAGAGTTCCTCTCGAGCAGGCCGAGCCAGGAGCCCTTGCCCCGCGGTTTCCAGAAACTAGTACCTCAGAGGTACTAGTTTTTTACCCCACATCTTCGGCGGGAAGTTTCGGGTTCGCCACGGGAGCGCTACGCTTCCCAGATGTGGCGCTGTGATCGCGCCCGGAAAATCTGCCTATCTTCAGTCTCTGTAGCGTGGCTAATGCTCCGTATGACCGCAGCCTTAGTTTGGATTCCTGCCCTGCTTGAACCCTTCTGTATAATTATAGCTGTAACTAAGTTGATTAATATGGAACGGAGAAAGTGTTGCTACTTATGTAAGGGCACAATGCTCAGCGGGAGAAAATCTGTATTCTTTTCTATTATGTATTGGTGCTCTTTTGCAGAAGTTTAGTCAGACTCTGTAGAGGAAAGCAATGGCAAAACACCTCTGCTTCTCACTTGCCTTGAAAACCCCTTGCTGGGGTCATCATCAGTTGCTTATGACTTGACGGCACATACATACATAGAAAGTAAAGTGCTTTTCATGCAGCTATCCTGTAGTGTAGTCATAGCCACAGGGGATAAAAAATACTAATAATGGTTCAGAAGAGAACCTGAGTGAATCTCATTTTGGCTGTCCCTTGTATGGAGGTCCATTGAACAGCCTTCAGTAATCAGTGACCACATCCATCCAATAAATTAGTTTCCAGATAGTCAGATGGAAACAATCAGTGAGTCATATGGAACTTGGAGGCAGATTGCATTAAAACATCATGCTTATTTGTGTGAGAAGGGTGGCTTTCAATATCAGATGATGTAACTATCTGGCAAATCCTGAAGAAAGACTCTCCCACCTGCCCTATGCCTATGTAAACCATGCCCATTCAGGAGATTCAACTGTGAATCTGCTGTGATGAAAGTCATGAGCTGCACTTATTTTCTGATGTCTCAGCTGTCTCTTCTTAAGCCTCAGCCTTACTACATATAGTTGCTTCCTAAGGACCCAACATCTCTTAAAGCAGGGGTGTTAAACCTACAGCCAGCAGGCTGGAACCAGCCCACCCAGGCCTTTAATCTGGCCCAGGAGTGGGGCTCTCTACTCTCCCCCCTCCCCTGCCCATCCTCACTGTTCTGAGCTGGAGCTGCCTTGGAGTTAGGGTTGCCAGGTCCAATGGGGCATTCCAGGAGGGGGTGTGGCCACCCCCAGTGTGATGGCATCACTCTGCATGATGTCATCATGTCCCCACTTCTTCCCTACCATTTAAAGGGAAACTTCCCTTTAAAACGGGGGGGGGAGCGAGGGCCAAGCGCTCCTGCCATGCAAGAGGCAAATCATCTCTTGCAAGGCAAAAGCTGGCTGGAGTGGGTGCCAGGCGCTCCTGACTTGCAAGAGGCGATTTTGTCTCTTGAAAAGCAGGAGCCAACAGCCCCTGCTCTGAAAGCTCAGGCACACAGGCCCGGTCCCCGCCAGCTGTGAGCACTTAAAGGGTCCCCTTTAAGTGCTTGCAGCTGCCGGGCCCCGCGTACCCATTCTCCATGTTGCTTGGTGATTGGGCACATGCGGCCCTGTCCTCACCAGATGTGAGCCCTTAAGGGGTCCCTTTACGTGCTCGCAAGTGGCGGGCCGCACGGGCCCGATCTCCAAGTGGCAATGCCGCTTGGAATTCAGGCACGCTGCCAGCAGCTGCCCATCTCCCTCCCCTCTCTCAAGAGAGAAGGAAGCGGGGTGGCTGAAGGTGTTCGGGCTTGGGGGCGGGGCTTCCTCCACTGGCCAGCTGGCTGGCGGCGGTAGGGCTGCCAAATCCCCCCGGGGGGCGGATTTCCCCCCACTTTGGAGGCCCGATTTCTGCCCCCATGGAATCGGGCCCTGGGGAAAACCCCACCCCCGCGTGCACGTCACCTGGATGTGACGTCGCACGCTGGGGGTGGGGCCACAGCCATTTGAGGGGGGAAATTCTATGTTTTCCCCTCAAATGGCTGTGGCCCCGCCCCCAGCATGCCCGTCGTCATGACGTCACATCTGGGTGACGTAGATGCGGCGCACGTGCACCGGAAGCTACCCAGGAGTCCCCCGCCAAGGAGGTGCCATTTGGCAACCCTAGGCGGTGGGTTGAACCCCCCCAAAAAAGCGGGTAAACCCCACCAGACCAGGAGGTCTGGCAGCCCTACTTGGAGTATAGAGAGCAGAGAATGGGGCTGCCTCTGAGAGCTGGAAGCAGAGAGTGGGGCTGCCTCTGAGCAGAGAGCAGAGGGCAGAGCACCCTCTGAGAGCAGGAAGCAGAGGGCGGAGCTCCCAAACTTCCCAGCCACCGCTCCCAGCCTCCGTAGTCCTCCTCACAGGTAGGAACTGGGAGAGGTCCTTCTGCTGTGATCCTTCTGCTTCTTTTTTTATTTTAAAAATTGCTTTGCAAAATGCCACTATTCCCCCATCTTTCCAATTTAGGCAAGCACGTTTTAAGGGCATGGGGGGGAGGTTTGGGACCAACCAGGGTTACAGTATCGAGTTCTGCAGACTCAAGGGGCTTCAGTATTGCAGAGAAATATTAGTTTTAATACACACACCCTCCTAATGTGGAGCTCTAAAGGAATAATAGCTGAAGAGGACAACCAAAATTATTATATCAAACCGCTCTCAGGGCCGGCCCAAGGTATTTTTACACCCTAGGCGGGGCTAACTTCTGGTTCGCCCCCGCACCAATTACGGGGTTGCCAACCTCCCGGAGCACCCTAGAGAGCCCTCTGGCCAGGCCCTGCCCGGCTGACTCAGGCTCTGCGCCGCCAGCGCTTGGGGGGCTCAGTCAGACGCAGCTTGGCAAGGGGCTGGCTGGGAGGCTTGGCGGGAGGAGACAGGCTGCGGGGCACGGGCAGAGTGCACCCCAGGGAGGGAGGGAGCCCCGCTCGTGCTTGGGAGTGGCCCGGCTCTTCCGCGCCAGAGGGCCATCGGGGGAAGGAGGAGGAGGGCTGTGAGGGGGACGTTCGCGCCGAGCGCCGCTTGGCTTCGCTGCCAGACGGGAAGTCCCGTTGCCGGACGGGAAGTCCCGGGCGCCGCTTGGCTTGAGAGGAGGTCCTAAAACTGATAGACAACTTAAAAACTGATAAATCACCAGGCCCAGATGGCATACATCCGAGAGTTCTGAAAGAACTCAAATTTGAACTTGTGGATCTCCTGACAAAAATATGTAATCTTTCCTTAAAATCTGCCTCCATTCCTGAGGACTGGAAGGTAGCTAATGTCACTCCCATCTTTAAAAAGGGTTCCAGAGGAGATCCGGAAAATTACAGGCCAGTCAGTCTGATGTTGATACTGGGTAAATTGGTGGAAACCATTATTAAGGAAAGAATTAGTAGGCACACAGATGAACAAAACCTACTGAGGCAGACTCAGCATGGGTTCTGTAAGGGAAGATCTTGTCTCACTAACCTGTTAATGTTCTTTGAGGGGGTGAACAAACATGTGGACAAGGGGGATCC
>NW_015168075.1:666693-680871 GCF_001447785.1 Gekko japonicus
GGTAGAGAAAGAGGTACTTTTCTCCCTTACTCACAATACAAGAACTCGTGGGCACTCCATCAAATTGCTGAGCGGTCGGGTTAGAACGGATAAAAGGAAGTACTTCTTCATCCAAAGAGTGATTCACACATGAAATTCACTGCCACAGGAGGTGGTGGCGGCTACAAGCATGGACGGCTTCAAAAAGGAATTAGATAGGCATATGGAGCAGAGGTCCATCAGTGGCTATTAGTCACAAGGTATAGATAAGGGCTCTGGGGCAAGTGATGCTTTGTCTTCTTGGTGCTTGGGGGGGCCAACAGTGGGAGGGCTTCTAATGTCCTGGCCCCACTGGTGGACCTCCTGATGGCACCTGGTATTTTTGGCCACTGTGTGACAGAGTGTTGGACTAGATGGGCCTTTGGCCTGATCCAACATTGGTGTCTCTTATGTTCTTATGAGCAAGCGATTTGGCTACTGCATAAATTAGTTTGCTCTGGAGCCACCCTTCCTGAGCTAAGACCAAAATGTGTGAGCTGGAGGCTAAAAAACAGTGAACTAGCTCACACTAACTCAGCTTAGAGGGAACACTGGTCCCCATTGGTTTAGAGCATTTCAGCTCCAGTTCCTAGGAGAAATTTCAGGGCTTTATCATGTTACCTGGTAGTCCTACTCAAGAGTCTGCATATAACTGGCTTCTACCTTCCTTTTCATAACTGAACTTAGACAGATGGTATTACATAATTGCGTGGGAAACTGTGTGTGTATGTTAGAAGCAGGGATGCCAGCCTCCAGGTGGGACCTGGGGATCCCCTGGAATTACAACTCATCTCCAGATTACAGAGACCAGCTCCTCTGGAGAAAGTGGAAGCTTTGGAGGGTGGATTCTATGGCACTGTACCCCACTGAGGCCCCTGTCCTCCCCAGGCTCTATCCCCAAATCTCCAGGAGTTTCCCAAACTGGATCTGGCAACCCTACCGCCACCATCCCCTGCCTATGGCCTAGGTAGACCTGACAACCCTAGTTAGAGATCAAAAGGTTAAACAATTCTTACTAATAGAATACCAGACCCAATGAAGCATACATTCTAATAAAACTACTTGCCCCATTATGTGTTAGAGAAGCCATGGTAGATGGATATTTACTTCTTTCTTCTCAGTGTGTCTGTTGAGCAAAACAAATTAAAGAACAGAGAACCATGCATCCAAAGCCATTGTAAGCACAGGTCAATGTAGTCATTTTTAGCAGTTAACTATATAATTATTACCTTTAAAGACTCTTGGATGATTAGAGCTGCAATCCTTTGTACAAGTACTTGGGAGGAAGTCCCAATCAACTGAGTGAGCCATGCTTCTGAGCAAACATGCACAGGATCGGGCTGTAAAAGAAATTAATTCATTCTGTAAGTATTGCTAGAGCATATGGCAGGGGCTGAGGTACAAAATTCTTAATAGGTGAGGGGAAGTAATCTAACATTGAGACAAATTAGGAAGACTTTAAACGACGTTTGATTAAAAACAGTAGAAGCCTGTTCTGAGTCTGGTGCTTGCATTAGTCACAGTGATTTAGTTCAGTCCTCTAACTAGAGAGGTATTCCGGTAAGAAAAACAAGCCCGGCAAGGTCTACTCATTTTATGAAATGAAACTGCAGACATCATGGTCTTTTACTGCAGAAGAGACATTTCTAACCGTCTACTTTTCTAAAGAAAGGTATATTCATGGCCACCTCCTGTTTAGGAATCTAAATCTGTTTAGAAATCTTCATGGCCTTGCTGTGTAAACAGCAGAATTTGATAGCTCCCTCCACACATCCTGGAATTTCCTAAATGCAGAATGCTTCAAGACCTCATCTTTACAGAAGGCTATTTGCTTTGGAACCAAAGAGAGAGATCCAATAATCATGTATAAGGGGCCTTTTAAGTATGCATTGAAAACCTCTAGCTGTCCTTACAGGGCCCATCATTTGCCCTTCAACATATCTACTACTACCAGTCTCCCATAACATCTGCAAATAACCCTAGAAGGCTAGAGAAAAAGGGTTCCTTTAAGTTCTTGCAGGGAGGGTGGGGTATAAATCAAATAAATAAATAAAGGCTTGTCCCACCTCCCTCCAAAGAGCTCCAGGCAGTGTAGTTTAGTTAGTGTACTTTAGCTGTACAACCACATTTCTGCACAGTTAAGGGCTAGGGTTGCCAGCTCCAAGATGGGAAATTCCTGGGGATTTGGAGATGGAGACTGGGGAGGGGAGGGTTTGGAGAGGGGAGGGACCTCAGTAGATTATAATGCCACAGAATTCACCCTCCAAAGCAGACATTTTCTCCATTTTCTGTCATCTGGAGATAGGGTGGCCAGGTCTCCTCATCACTCCAGCAGGGGGATTTGGGGGCATTCCGGGGGTGGGAAAGGAAACCCCAACCTCCCGTCCCCAAGAGCAACCATATGGGGCCACCCCTCTCCCTCCCCACTACAAGATTTAAAGGACTTCAGCTGATCAGCAGGGAGCATGTGGCCCACCAATCAGCTGGAGGGATTTTAAATCTTTCAGGAGGGGGGGAGAGGGTTTGTCACCAGCCGCATGCTCTGCTCTCAAAAAGCGAGTGGGATGGGGGCCACGGTACATGGGGCTGATTTCCCAGTAGCGATTTGCCACAAACAGGGTGGCGGTGCATGGGGCTTTAAAGTTAATCAGCTAAAGGCCTTTAAATCTTGTAGGAGGGGACAGAGAGGAGTTGCCCCATATGGTTGCTCTTGGGGGCAGGGCTTCCCTTGCTGGCCAGCGGGGGATTGGAGCCCCCAAAAGCGGAGGAACACCCATCTGAGGGCTGGCAACCCTATCTGGAGATCAGCTAGGGTTGCCAGACCCCCAGGTGGAGACAGGGGTTCCCTTCCACCAGGCCTTGCCACCCAGTTGCTGATCATCTGGTAGGCAGGGGACTTACCAGTAGAAAGAGAAAGGACTAGGCCATGATGCTGGCATTGCATAGGAAGTGATGCAATCATGCCAGCAACCTCCAGGTGACACTCTGGTATTTGGGCAAAACTCTATGGTAGAAGCCGGTTTTACCATAGAGTTTGTGCCCAAATACCATAACATCACCCGCAAGTCACTGGCACGATGACATCCCTTCCTATGCAATGCCAGTAACATGGTCTAGTCCTTTTTTCTTCTCCTTGTAAGTCTCCCCATCCTCTGCCAGTAGCCAGGAGGGACCTAGCAACCCTAGTTAGGGCATTGCCTGGCAACCAATGGAAGGGCTGTGAGCATGGATATGGGGGGCACAGTGCTGGCTGCGGCATCCCAATAAATAAATTAAATAAATAAATCACATCACTTATGGTAAAGAAATGACATAGGTAGCTCTAGGAAGCACCAGAATTCCTAGAGCTACCCTATGTCACTTCCAATTTTTTATCAGAAGTGAGATAATGCAGGTGCTGGCACTATGAGGTTTTTTCCTTAAAAAAAAAAATCCCTACCACTGCACAGAGCAGAGTTAGGAAACGGGTATGGGGGGCAGAGGACTCCCCCACCCTAATCAGGTGTTTGGCAGCCATAAAAATCAGCTGTAATTCCAGGAGATCTCCAAGCCCACCTGGAAGTTGATAAACCTATTAAGGGTCTCCAAAGAAGTTCACAAAATAACATACCATTTAAATAGCAAACCTGGTCTCTATACCAGCAGCAGTAGTGTATCCGCTCATCAATTCAAAAGCAACTCATCATAAATGAAAGGAATCAATAAAAGCAGCCAGTTTTTTTTTTAATGTACAAAACATCAACTAGAAAAGCCAATGGTTAAAACTGGGAATTTAAAATGAATGATAAGATGCCTTCAAAAGCATTCTATAATTTTAAAACATTTTTAATCCACTCCAGAAGGCCTGATGTGGTGACAGGGAATTCCATAACTTGAAAGGAATTGCCATAAAGACTCTTCTGAGAATCCCTGCCAAACTAACTTCAAATAAGGCAGATTCCCAGGAGAAAAAGACCATCCATTAACTGCTCAGGCAGTTTGATGTGGGTGAAGGCAGTTCTTTGAGTATTTTGGACCCAATAATTGCGCCCAGAAACTGGCTGGCAACCAGCAGAAATGGAAGGATACTGACTTTATATGCTCACTTTTCCAGGACCTAGTAAACACTCTAGCCACTGTATTTTCCACCAGTTGCAGTTCATAAACGGTCTTCAAGAGCAGCCTCATATAGGGGCCATTACATTATTTTATTGTGGATGTTACTAAGGCATGTGTGTGTTCCTGGCTTCTTAGCAACATTCTGTCCTCACAACAACTCTGAGGTAGGTTTGGCAGATCTTTCTGTAAGGTAATCCCATGCAGCTGTGGCTGTATGTGCATGAAACCCTATGGGCAGAGCAGACTGTGGTTTTTCCCCATGCAGTCAGCATCATCAACACCTCAACAACAACCTATGCATTGTCCATGTGGTTGCATCATTGACAATGTGCTCCCCCCCCCCCCCCTTTGGGGGAGGAAGGTGATTTTGAGGCTAGGGACTTTTAGCACTGCCAATGGCCCAGTCACAGAGCCAGCATGTAATACACTCGTCGTGTACATAAAATGGACTGAGCAAAGAGAGAGAAAGAGAGCTGGGAGGTGTCTATCAGGAGGAGCTGCACAGCAAGCCAGATATATTTCCCTAGGGAAATGATTCCTGGCCAACATTCTCAAAGGCAATACAAATCAGGTTGCATCCACACACCATTGGATATTGCCCTATAGCAGTCATTTGACTCTTGGTTTATCTTGTCCACAAAGGAAAATCCAGTTCAGAATAGTTGCTGGTGTTAGTGTGATGATAGCGATATGTGGACGCAGCCTTAATTGTCCTTTTCCCAATCCGTAGTTCAAATGATTTAAGTAAGTCAGCCTAACTAAACACTACAGATCTACGTGGTGGATTTATGCACAAGCATCTCCGCTGCTTGGGGAAGGGGGTCCAGAGAGACCTGGGCCACTTCTAGCTTTGGGGTCCCTAGACATGATTTTTCGCTTTCAGTCAGAATGGCATTTGAACCTAGGTCTCCCAGATCCTAGTCCAATGCTCTAACACACTGGCTTAACATGATTTTTAACAATCACAGCACATTATGTACATAAAAACAAGTCGTGAAATTTAACCAATATTTAAAAAAAAAATTGACAAGCTGAAAAGTATGCAGACGGAGAGTGATTTCAGCTAAGCATACCTTTATTTAGTTCAGGACAAAGACAACTGCCCGGCTCGCAGGCCGGTTTATATGCATTCAGAAAACCCGCCACCAAACACACCTCAACACACCCCCTACTCCCGATAGGCGCTTTCAGTCAGAATGGCATTTGAACCTAGGTCTCCCAGATCCTAGTCCAATGCTCTAACACACTGGCTTAACATGGTTTTTAACAATGACAGCACATTATGTACATAAAAACAAGTTGTGAAATTTAACCAATATTTTTTTAAAAAATTGACAAGCATATAAAATTGAATCCCCTTGAGCTTGAGGCCCAGGTCAAATGGCCTTCCTGTGCCTCCCAATTTGCCCCAATTGTCCCCAGTTGCATATCCCAGTTAAAAGACCTAGGTAGCAGAGCTATGAAAGACCTCTGCCTCCGGAGAGCTATTAGCCAGTATGGAAAATACTGTGCTAGACTGATCACTGGTCCAAGTCAATAGAAGACATTTACTTCAAATTAAATAATGAAGATTCCCTTGCTGTTTCTCATTATGTCAATTACTACGTGAATTAGCAGCACTGCTCATTTATTTTTTTCTACGAAAAGCCAACAAAAATAAGCATCCACATTCAAAATTATGCATGAAAAAACAATCTGATTGCTGTCAACGCCAATTTTAATTAATTTTTTAGCATTAATATTTTTATTTGAGGGGGAGACCTCTTCAGGCCACTGAGACAGCAGTTTGCCCACAGTCCACTGAGATAGATGCTTTGTAACCTTGGCAACACTGGTGCAGTTTGCGTGCCAAAAAGGTACTGCTAAATCTGAAATGTTATGTTTCAGGAGGAGTGCGGCCACCAGCGCTGGCTGCTGCATGCACACAGACATACAGTTTAACTTTTCTCCCATCAAATCAGTGGAAGCGTTTTTTGGGGGGGGAAATAAAACCTGATTCATACAAGGAAATGGGGAGTGCTGAGTGTTCTAAAATAGTCATAATATGAGCAATATTTTCATTTCTAACAAAATAATGCAATGAGCTGTGTTAATTGGGTAGAAAAAATTTACTGCAGAGGTAATGTGCTGTTGCTTTTTAGGGCTAACTGAACATCGCGTAAGAGCAAGCTAGCTTTCACATTTCAAGGTGCTCTCCTTCAGACCGACAGTTTAACAAAAAGGGAGCACCAGAGAGGGAGCAGAAGAGAAAAAGACGTTTCTCATACAAGATACAGTGAAATCCCAACTACAATGTGTGATAGCCTTAGGAAGCAATACTGAAAAGGTATACTCAGAAGCAGGGCTTTTTTAAAGAAGAAGAAGAAGAACCTGAACTCTCAAGAGGGAAATGAAGTTTTCAATCTATATACAGAAAAACTCATGAACTTTTAAACATTTTTAAAAGAATTTTGTCAAAGAGGTTCTGGAACTCCATTCTGGTGTGTTCCCCCAGAAAAAAAAGCCCTGCTCAAAAGTAAGTCTCATTTTATTCAGTGGGGCTGTGTCCCAGGAAAGCTTATTTAAGGATTACAGCTTTAAGAAGGTAATTCTTTGCATGCTGAACCATAGTAGTATAGTGATTAGACTGTTATTTGGTATAGGGAGACACGTGTTCAAATCCTAGCCCCTTTCTACTGTGAAGATTACAAGGGTTACTAGCCTAGCCTCTATTAGTTGTGAAGATAAAATGGAAAAGGTAGAACAATCCATGTTTCCCTGAGCTCTGTGTAAACAGGGAGGTACATGCTATGGACTGTCCCACCAAACCCCTTCCCCCCCCCCCAGCTGCTTACTTAGAGGAGAATGAAGTAAGCTGCTTTGGTGTGTAGTGATTCTACTCCCCCCACCCCTTGATCAGAGTGTACTCCAGAGCTTATAAGAAATATGCACAGTTTTGTGATCCCCAGGAGGTACTGGGGTTATGCTCACTATGTGCTTCTTTTGTGATTAAAGCTACCAGTCTTTTGTTAATTTTTTAAAAGTTTTATTTTTTAGAAACAAGCGTTTTTCACAAACTGAAATGATTTTTCTTCATTTTAGGAAGTAATAATAATGTCAACATTTGTGAACAAGACATCTGTTCTAATGCCTCCAGAATTAATATGTCAGTTTTCACACCAAAAAGAAGTGAAAGTCAATGATGGATTCAAGTATGTCTAAATAACACATCTTTTTGCTTCCTTCCACAGAAAGCCCGGCTAGCCAGAATCCGTGTGGCCAAGACAGGCAGTTCCAATGCCTACTTGCACAGTAAGCGCAACGGTCTTCTGAATGAAGCACTGGAATTGACGGTATGTACTGGGAATAGCAAACCCTTTCAGAGACATTTCAAAACTGTCTCCACCCCCTGTTCTGTCCTTGTCTCTCCGCTGTGTCAGTTTTGTAGGCCAACTTGTGCTGTGCTATAATTGCACAATAATTGTATGTGGGGGATGTACATAGCTGGAATTCAACTACAAAAGGACTGAGTTGCTGTCGAAACACCTCCAGGTCCTTCTTGAAAGCAAAAGAAGAATTTAGTCCTCTAATAACTGCAGAACAAAGAATGTCAGTGAGCCAGATCTTTGACTGTCCCCCTTAAGATCTCACTGTCGGGGACTACACTGGCACAAAATGTCAGCAGAATGAAGTTAAAGCCTTTACTTACTAGGAAATCTTGATCTCATCTACGCACCAGAGTTCATGAAGGTGTTACCTTCATGTTAAACATTTTGGGGGGGGGAATATGTGTGTGTGAAAAGTACTGGGTCCAGACGTGTTGATAAGTGAAACAGCTCATAGTTTATTTCAGCTCGGGAAAACAAGACAAGACGAGGAAAGCAGGACTGGAGGCCTGCTTATATTCCCATTGTGAATCACACCCAAACACACACCCATACCCGTGATAGGATTATTTACAGTGCACTTGCATTCCATAGGTCACTCTAGGATCCTGACCGCTCGATTGGGTGCGTTCTAGGTTCCATGCTGGCTATTGTCTAAGAGAGTGAAGCTTAAGCCGTTTGCATGGCTGTGTGAGGACCTGACCATGTGCGTGGTCTACGTAAGAACACAACAGTGTGTCTGTTGTTTGCTTGCCTGGAATTCATGGTTGACTTCTGGCAATCCTGCCTGGGGGCTTGGACATTTTTTTCAGAGAGGAGGCTTGTTTAGCCTGCCTCTGTGTCCCGCCCCTGGTATTTCTTCCAAGTATTTGCCAGAGTCGGCTCTGCTTAGTTTCTGCAATCTGATGAGATCATGCTTGCAGGTTAAACATTTGGGTAAGTTTTCTAAGTACAAGAACAGTTCAACAATAGAACAAATAGAACAAATGGCTGCAAAATTAGCTTCATCTCCTGGTAATGAAAGAGCTGAAACAATCCAATGGGTTACCAGTCTAGACCAAGGACCTGGCTAAGCAGGCACCTGTCAGGGATGCCTGAGGTACTGGGTTGGATCCAGTCAGCTTTTCCAGTCTCATCCAAATCTCCTACTATAGTCTCCATTACACATAGCTTTTGTGCATGCAGATCCAATGATAGCACTGTGCTTTTTAGTGATCAAAGGGACGCCTCCTTCTCTGACCACAAGTAAAAAACCTGGTTGGATCCAACCCATTGTTTTTCTTTCCTAGGCCATGGGGTAGGTCTAGAGGGATGATCAACTGTGTCCTATCAAGTCAGTGATTTAATTCAGGATACAAAAAGGGGTTACTGACCCCACAAAAATCACGTTTGAATATGATGCCCAAAATGTGTTTAGAAATTGCTAAAATTCTGCATGCTTTTGAAGCCATCAAGTGGCCTTTGTGCTCAGCAGTAGTAGAGCTGGTGACAAATCAGAGCCTACAGTGTGGACAGGGCCATTAAAGACATCCAAGAGAAAGCTGAGCTGAGCAGTCATGCCCAGCAGTAACAAGGGTGAGTGTAGATTTGCATGATGTCTCCACCTGCACTGCTGGCCAGGCCTGAATCAAGAGGTCCCTGCAGGGACCGCTTGGGTCAGACCTGGCCACCAGCAGTGGAGGAAGAGGTGATAGGGAAGCCAACACCAATGTTCCCTCTAAGCTGTGGAGTCTTGTGAACAAAAATTCTACTTTGTGAGCTACTGGCATTAACGTTGTGAGCAACTGCATAAATTAGTTGGCTCTTGGGCCATCCTTCCTGAGCTAAGACAAAAATGTGTGAGCCAGAGGCTAAAAAACTGTGAGCTAGCTCACACTAACTCAGCTTAGAGGGAACACTGGCCAACACCCATTGCATTTGGGGGGGTGGAGCCTGGGAAGGGCAGGGTTTGGGGAGGGACCTCAGCAGGGTACTCTCCAAAGCACCTGTTTTTTCTCTGTTGTCAAGAGTGCGAGATCTCCAGGCCCCTCCTGGGGGTTGGCAGCCCTATTCCCCACCAATGCACATGCATGCACGTGCGTGCGTACCTACAAATATGCACACACAAAGCCTTTCAGTGTCTGTTTCACTTTTAATAGCACGTCTTATCAGCTCATTAAAAAAAGGGTTTCTAGTCAGACTCAGCATCTACGAGAGGTGATTATGATATTAAGCCTGATCAAGACCAGACTAGGTATTAACACATAATATGGATTTCATTTCCAATAAATCAGGCCCCGTCAACAAAGGGTTGCCTAATTGAGCTGGAGAAGCCACCTAATACACAGATCACAAGTCTTTACTTGTTAATCCAGCCTGTCCTCGCACTGGCACGTGGGCCTCATTAACAGAAATGTTTTCAGTGGGAAGCACCACGCGTGTCGGTAAGCATTACAGCGTCAAGCGGTGAACCTGAGGACACTTAATTGGAAGCTTAGTTATATTGAAATCAAGGCAAGTGAGAACAAGAGCACAGATTGCAGTCACTTCAGAGTATGGTTACCAGCCTCCAGGTGGGGACTGGAGATCTCCTGCTCTTACAGCTGATCTCCAGCTGACAGAGATCAGTTTCTCTAGAGAAAATGGCAGCTTTGAAGGGGGGAATTTATGACATTGTACCATGCTGAGGCCCCTCCCCTCCCCAAACCCCGCCCTCTCCTGGATCCACCCCCAAAGTCTCCAGGTATTTTCCAACCTAGACCTGGCAACCTTACTTCAGAGATACTGCTCATAATGGCCTTCTTGTCATGAGTGATCCTAGTTGTGACATATACAACTATGCATCACAAAAGGAGGGGCTATGGCTGAATGGAAAGACATTCGCTTTGCACGCAGAAGGTCCTTGGCTCAATCTCCAGCATCTCCAGTTTTTAAAAAAGTATCTGGTAGCGGTAATGTAAAAGAGCTGTACCTGTGGCCTTGGAGAACCACTGCCAGTCTAAGTAAGGAACGCCAACCTTAATAGACCAGTAGCTGGCATCTCCATGGATCTCCACATCATATTATACACACCTCCTCTGGCTACTATAGCTTGTGCTAGCACTAAGCAACATTATTCAGTTTTTGTTTGTTCAAAGAGCCTATGGAGGTCAGGACCAGCCCTGCTAGAATTTTGCTCCACCCTTCTTTCTGCTTTGAGCACCTTTGGAGGGGGGTGCTCTGGGGTCCACTGCCTGAATACAATCTTCCATTACCACCAGGAAGTGATTTCTTCCCTCTGCAAGGGTCATGACCAGTGTTCCCTCTAAGCTGAGTTAGTGTGAACTAGCTCACAGTTTTTTAGCCTCTGGCTCACACATTTTTCTCTTAGCTCAAGAAGGCGTGACTCCAGAGCAAACTAATTTATGAGTAGGCAAATCGCTCACTCACAACTTTAATGCCAGTAGCTCACCAAGTAGAATTTTTGCTCACAAGACTCCACAGCTTAGAGGGAACATTGGTCATGACAGTGTCCAATGGCAGCACAATGTTCTTAGTTTTAGTAAGGTTTGCTGTTTACTTGGTTTTAAACCTGCCTGACTGCCATAATTTTATTTTATTTTTTGGCTCCCATACTTGTATTTATTTTTGCTAGCTCAACCTCATTTTAGGAAATGAACTATTTAAAATCTGCACACGTCTAAGTAAAGTAGCAAGCATATTGTGGCACTAGCTTTTGGAGGCTAGAAGGTGAGAAGAAAATAACCAGCAGAAGTCCCCCCCAGGCATCTCTGTGTCTTTTCATTTCAGACTGTTAAAGGTACAGAAGGATCCCAGCTAGAAAAATTCTCAAAATCAAACTACAACTATCTCCAGGTGGGGTGGGAAGGGTTAATTATGGCCCAGAGACCACTTAGAATGTCAGTAAGCTGACCCCACTCTTCATATTTCCTGGGGTAGACCCTTTCCCCAGGGTAGACTCTTTTCATATATATTTTTTTAAATCCCAGGCCATGGCATTTAATACAGCTGCCAGGCGTGGCTATACCAGACTCTTTGCAGGATGGGCGGTGAGGGGGGATCATTCAACAGGTCCTGCTTTCAGCTCCGACTATCCAAACATGTCCCAGATTCTGGCTGCCAAAATAGCAGCCATCACAATAAGCAGATCTAAGATTAGCTTTCCCATATATGCAGAAACTCAATCAGCGAGGATGTTGATAGGGAGCAGGGAATGAGGTCTGCTCAGCCTAGCAAATGACCAGATCTGACCCTTGTTCTCTACTTGCCAGTTTTTAGTTCTGTTGCAGGCAATTGCCTTGTGCCCTGATAGATGCAGGTGCTGGTGACACCCACTGGAAGGAGTGTTAAACATCCTCCGTAGGATGCAGTTACTTTAAAAAAAACACATCCTAGAAATAAAGATTGCTAGCAAAACACAATGAACCCTTTGAACGTGGTTTTGTCGTGACTTGGCTCAGGCTCCAAGTGCCAGCTCAGACAAGTTAATAAGATTCTGTGATTTAACTATGCAGCCACACAGAAGATGCTGCATGAATGTAAATCATGCTCAGGATTGCCTGGTTACCCATTTGCTTTTTAATTGTATTTTTTTTAAAAAAAGAATTCATGGTAACTTGGAATAGATGTGCAGAACTTTGTATATAGGTGCACATACAGAAAGCCTGATGCCCGTAGAATGGATTGATTTGACCATGCCCAAGGTCCCAGATTCAAGCCCTGGATGCAGTCACTCATCAACGAGGGCTGGGAGGAGCCCTTCACCCCAGGCACATCTGAGAGGGTACAGCTGCAGAATCAATCAATGAACATGGACTGCTTGTACTATGGAAAGGGCTGTGGCCCAATGGAAGAATACACAATATGCAAACAGAAGGTAGCAGATTTAGTCCCTGGCAACTGTGATGAAAAGGAGTTTAGATTGCCGATTTTGGGGTAGACCCTTCTGAAACTTTGGAAAACATCCTGCCAGACAGAGTAGACCAAGCTGAGTTAGACGAACTGACAGACTAACTCTGTATAAAGGCAGTTTCATATGTTCAACATGCCATCATACGTTTAATTTACTGGATTTTATTTCCAGTCTTTTCCATTGTCCTCTGATAGCTTTGTTCCTCAATTTTCTCTGCCGACACAATTTACCAAACAGATCATAGTTCTATGTTGGACAGCTTTCTATCTTTGTCTCCCAAATAAATTGGGAGACAGTTTGCGAGTGTTGCTGACAGTTGGTGCTTATTTGTAGCATTTTAAGGATAGACAATACTCTGTTGTCTTTATCTGCTTTCTGTATGCAATGACTACCATTGTAAGTGATCATTTTCTGATGCTGAACCAAAGCTAAGGAGATTGTGAACTGCCCAATGATAGGTGATGGTTCTGAGAATGGAGGCCTGCATTCACATATCCCAGTGGCTGATATCTGCTGGCAGACACTCACAGTTATCTCTCAGTTTCCACTTTTTTCCACTGAGTTGTGATCAGGACTGCTGTAAGGGTATTTTCAGGGACAGACTGTGTTGGCAACTTATATGCTAAATATTTGGTATACATTCAAGTGGCTGACTGCTATAAGAGAGGCAGATCTTTGAACAACCTCTTAGAGGTGGAAGTGGCCTTATAGGCCACCTGTTTACATGTGTTACCAGTTTCCACACAGAATATCCACGTGTATGCCCAACAGGAAGACCTTTGGTCAGCAGGGGGGTACGATAGGGCCATGGCTTATTTCAAGGTTCAGCTGCACATGAACTGTGCATTTTATTCACATTTGTTGTGGTCTCATTGTAACAATAATTACTACAGAGAGCCAACAAACTGGCCCAAAATATAGGTGCTCCTGAGTAATGATCACTGGTGGGCCCTGACATGATGAGGAACTGATTTTGCTACCCTCCCTAAATGATAACGCCCATTGGCTAACATTTTTGTTTATTTAATACTCTTAGAAGATTTTTTAAAGCTATGAAAGTGACTTACAAAAAAGAATAATACATCACCATCAGTTTATTACATAATTACATCAAAAGTATACCTGTAATAGAAAAAACTAGGAATAAGGCCCAAATGATAACGCCCATTGGCTAACATTTTTGTTTATTTAATACTCTTAGAAGATTTTTTAAAGCTATGAAAGTGACTTACAAAAAAGAATAATACATCACCATCAGTTTATTACATAATTACATCAAAAGTATACCTGTAATAGAAAAAACTAGGAATAAGGCCCGTTGTGGAAATAAATACAATGAGATCTAGAAAGAGGCTCTGGGAGAGTGCTCTGGCTTTGGGCAAACAGTGTCAATTTGCTGTGGCGACCTCAGCAGGGTATAATGACAGAGTCAACTGTTTTCTCCAGAGGAACTGATCTCTGCTACCTGAAGAGCAGTTGTAATTTTGAGTGATCTTCAGCCCTCACCTGGAGATTGGCAACAATTGTTACCCAGGATGAAATGGCTGGTTTGGAGGGTGGAGTCCCACCCCTCCTCAAACCCCACCCTCTCCAGGCTCCACCCCTCAAATCCCCAGGAATTTGCCAGCCTGGAGTTCGCAACCCAATCTCCTTCCCAGCTAACCATCAACCTACCATTATCTGCCCTCCCTTCTGCAGAGCAGTTGTAATTCTAAGTGGTCTCCAGCCCTCACCTGGAGATTGGCAACAATGGTTCCCCATGAGGGACTGGCTGATTTGGGGGGTAAAGTCTATGGCATTGTACCT
>NW_015168075.1:680974-681173 GCF_001447785.1 Gekko japonicus
GGAGTTGGCAACCTTATCAGGACTGGCCCCAATGTGTTTTCTCCCAAAGGCCAAAATAGGTGACAGGACCAAGCTTAGTTACCTACCAACAGGCACTGAGGGGAAAGTAGGGTTGCCAGCTCTAAGGAGGGAAATACCTGGAGATTTGGGGGGTGGATTCTGTAGAGGGCAGCATTGGGCGGGGGGGCGGAAGGACTCA
>NW_015168075.1:683011-690131 GCF_001447785.1 Gekko japonicus
ATTGTCTTCCCAGACTGAAGCTCGGGTATGTGCGCTGACCTCCGGTGGCGGTCAGTGGACACAACAGCCGCTGAAACAGCCCAGCCATAGAAGCCCCATCCCTGCGCTCAGTCTATCCCCATTGTCTTCCCAGACTGAAGCTCGGGTATGTGCGCTGACCTCCGGTGGCGGTCAGTGGACACAACAGCCGCTGAAACAGCCCAGCCATAGAAGCCCCATCCCTGCGCTCAGTCTGCAGATGGTCCTCTCCTTTCAGAGGCCCAGAGCAGACTGAGCCAAAGATGCTGGCCGGGGCTGATGTGGGTGGGACTACACAAAGCAGCTGACCAACCCAGCCAGCGTCTTCTGACTGACAGTTCTTGCGCCCAAACACTGTAGGTGTGCATTGGAACCCCACTACAACTTTATATAAGGGGAGAGATGACCCTGAAGTTAGCTCTTCAACACACTTTCCCTGTCATTACAGATTTCTGCCCTATTTTAGAAAGAGAATAATTCTTTGATGTATTTAAAAAATCTCCCAGGTTTCATTACAGAAGCTAGAATATTTAGCTGATGATCCTGTCTCTTTTTATTGTTTGTCATTCCTGTTGAAATGAACAAGGCATTATTTGTGCCCACGGTTTTGCTCTTGAGTTTCCCTTTAAAATGTTCATTTTTTTTTCTAACAGAGCTGCAGCCTGCAGCCCCCTCCAGTGGAATCTGTTGTTTGACAATTAGTCCAGAAGCCACAAAATCATAAAGGATCTCTACACTGAGCAGACAACCTAACAAATAGTCATTCTTTCTATCTTCCTCTCAGACACCTCTGGCAACTGAAATTCTCTAAGGTCAAAAGACACTTGGCATTCTTACAGTATAGAAGTTCCCAAGATTCTTTGGGAGAAGCTCTGGGTTGGATCCACAAGAGCATTTCTGCAGACAGAAGAATTTCTTCCCATGGACCAGGACTTTCTCACCCCCTCCCTGCAGCCCCAAATGCCACAAAATTTCAGGGCGTATTTTGGGCTGCGGGGGGGGGGTCATGAAGTCATGCTCTGCAGGCAGAAATCTTGCCATCTGTGGAAATGCTCTTGTGGATCCAAGTTTATAAGTGGTATAAAATGAATTTTAAAACTTATTCTGCCAACTGACCGGACTAAAACAGACCTAGCCTGCTCTTGTGCCTTGAACAAAAATTTGATCTACAGAAATCAAAAGGTGATGCTTTTCACAGCATGGATATAAGAATGAGCCCTCTTCTGATGTCAGTTTGTACATTCACTGAAAGGGCATAGATGGGAGTGGGTTTGCAACTGCTTGTCCTGCCCTCCAATGAAGGGCAATCTCTTCAGTACAGTCCAATATCCTATTGAGTCCCATGTGACATACATACATATTCATTTATTCATTCATTCGATTTCTGTTCCACTCTTCCCCACTATCATGGGGCTCAGAATGGATCACAACATATAATAAACAGTTTTAAAATACAGATAAAACATATAAATTTAACAGATTCAGATTCAAATATTTACAGTTAGTCAGATGGTGTATAATAATACTACCACTGTCCCAGGGGAAGAAAAAAAGGGGGGAGAAGGGGCAGGAAGAACTATATGAATAGAAATTCTCCTGGCCTCTCCCATATGCTTGGTGGTACATCTCCTTTTTACAGGCCCTGCAGAAATGAGCCAAGTTCCAGAGGACCCGGATTTCACTCAAAAGTGCATTCCACCAAGCTGGAGCTACTGCCGAGAAGCCTTAGCTCTAGCTGAAGCCATGTGAATATTCCTTGGCCCTGGGACCAGCAATGTGTTGGCTATTAGCCACAAGGTATAGAGAGGAACTCTCAGTCTGGGGCAAGTGTTGCACTGTATTCTTGTTGCTTGGGGGGGGGGGGGGTAACAGTGGGAGGGCTTCTAGTGTCCTGGCCCCACTGCTGGACCTCCTGATGGCACCTGGTATTTTTGGCCACTGTGTGACAGAGTGTTGGACGAGATGGGCCACTGGCCTGATCCAACATCAGCTTCTCTTATGTTCTTATGTTCTTAATGAGTTGTTATTTAAAGAGCATAGAGCTCTTTGGGGGGTATGCCAGGAGAGGCAGTCTCGAAGATATGTTGGTCACAAACTGTGAGCCAGTTTGGTGTAGTTGTTAAGTGCGTGAACTCTAATTTGGGAGAACTGGATTTTATTCCCCACTCCTCCACTTGCAGCTGCAGGATGACCTTGGGCAATCCATAGTTCTGTCAGAGCTGTTCTTGAAAGAGCAGTTTCTGTCAGAGTTCTCTCAGCCCCACCTACCTCACAGGATGTCTGTTGTGGGGAGGGGAAGGGAAAGGAGTTTGTAAACCACTCTGAGACTCTGAGTGAAGGGCGGGGTATAAATCCAATCTCTTCTTCTTCTCCTCCTCCTCCTCCTCCTCCTCACATACACTTGTACATGTGACCCAAATCCTATTTTCTCATGTTTCTGATTATGTAGAGAAGCAAACACACATGTGGGATTGCTGCAGACATTTGGCAGGACCAGCAGGAACAATCCACTCTGAACACTCAGTGAACACACAGACAAAGGGGTGAAAAGGGCTAGCTGTCTACAGTGTCCACTTGATGTAGAGGGCAGTAAAATATCCACAACTGTGTCACTAGTGCACAGTGCAGATATGTTCATTGGTTGCAAGACTGAAGGCTATGAAATGCAACATTTTACCCAAGGCAGTACTCACGGCCCCCTACAAATTAATCTATGCAATCCAGAGCATAATTTTCACTAGAGCACCATGGGAAAGCACTTGCAGAATCAAAAGTCCCAAATGACTCAAGCCATAGGAGATACCAACAAATAAAAAAATAAAATTCATTTGTTAATTAATTCAGTACAATTGTACTGCCCCCAGCAGAACATGTAGCTAGCAGTTTGCTTTAGAGTAGGAAAATTAGCCCTTTGCCTTTAAGACATGGCACCATGGGAAATGTAGTTTAACTATAACAATGTTTAAATATTTGATTCTAAAATATTATAATGGAAACGTAGTTTAAGGACTATAACAATGTTTAAATATTTGATTCTAAAATATTGTAAGGCATCCATGATCTGGGAGCCAGAGGCTATGCTTTCTGTCTTGTCTGGTCAGTGAAAGCTCTAACATGTAGGGTTGCTAGGTCTGGGTTGGAAAATACCTAGAGATTTTGGGGATGGATCTGGGAGAGGGCGGGGTTTGGGGAGGGGAGGGGCCTCAGCATAGTACAATGCCATAGAGTCCACCCTTCAAAGCAGCCATTTTCTCCAGGGGAGCTGATCTCTGTCACCTGGGGATCAGTTGTAAAAGCAGGAGTTCTCCAGGGCTCACCTGGAGGCTGGCAACCCTACTAACTTATCCTATATTAATCACAAGACAAGTTCCAATGTCCCCACATCTGTGCTTAATGTCACAATAAATGTGATAGTTTTGCAGGTACCACAAGACTCTCTGTTAGCTTTTGTGGACCAAAGCAACTGCTAGTGGGAATGGTCTGCCACCACTGTGGATCAGTCAAGGAAGAGGGGAATGCCCACTTTTTCTCACAGCTGTTGGGTGGAGGGAATGGAGTGAGAGGGTACCTCCGTCAGCACTGTGCAAATGTGTGATCATTCACTTGTTAGCTGCCTCTGGCATGGGTTGCTGATGTCTGCAAAAGCAAGCAAGCTGGTCAGCAACTCTGACTGTGCCCATTGCCTCCCAACAGATGCTGAAAAGGATGAGAACTCCCCTCTCCCTCTCAGTTGCCCTGCAGCAACTGAGACCATTTCCGCAGTAGTGAAATTCTCCACATTGACATTTTTAAAACTGCATTATGTGAATTTTTCCACAGCAGATTTTTCCTCACCAGGCACAAACTCTCCTTACCCTGCGTTTTCGGAATTAACTAAATCTGGGGATTCTGTCAATGTGGGGAATTTCACTACTGCGGAAATGGTCTGAGAGGGAAGAATCCACTAGGAAGCAGCTTCACCGTCTAACACTTGCACAAACATGTATGATATAGCATAATGAGTACATTTTTCCTCCTTCAATCCCTTCTCTCCTTTCCAAATCCAAGATAGCTGAACTGAATCTAGTACACAATGTACCTTGGAGTAATTTTGGTCCTTCACAAAAACTTCAGAATATTCCATTGGAATTAACAGGACACCAAATAAAATGATATGAAAAGATTTTGACTGTTTTGGTATCCTGGCTCACCCTCAAAATATTCTCAAGGGGCTTTTTCTGCAAATAAAAGTCTTCTGCTATTAAAAGGGCCAGCTTTGCATGCCTATAGCAACCTGAGATACCTCCTTTGTTCAAATGTACTCTTGAAATTCACAGCCACGCTTCTGTGAGCACTTGTATGATACCAGTGCTTAAGCTGTCTGCTTGCATTTATCGCAAAAGGAAGTGGCTGGCAGTAGTTGTGTGGGGGGTTTTTAAGTTCAGAAATATTGAGCCTGGAAGCATTACATGATTAATCTTTACAGCAAATCGATTATTTCCTTAATTGCAAGTTACAAAGTGGATTATTTTCTGGATTTTAATCAGAACTTTTCCCTGTACAGTTCCCTGTTCAGAATCCATGTATGTCTCTGAGTCAGCCAATGTACTGACAATGATTGTCCAAAGAGCAAACTATCTGTTTAATCAAGAGAAATATTTGTTTTCATTAAACATCTTCCATAATGAAATGTCCCAGATGCCCTTCATTTCCTGCTTTTAAAAGTTTAAGATGAAAATGAAGCCTAATTCTACTTTTTGTTAGGGTCTGACTTTATGTACTCTTTCCTAAGAACTTGCATTCTCCCCTCAAGATTGGGGGATTAACCTCAGTGGTGACAAAATGTAATGAAATGAAACATCTTGGGCCAAACTCATCATGAACTGAGAACTCTGTGATTAGAATCTCCCGTAGGTTTTTAAGAAGCATAAACTGTAAGGGGAAGGGGGAATTTGACATAGGGCTTGACTAGGACCTGGGAGATCCAAGTTTGAGTCCCCACTCTGCCATGAAAGCTTGCTGGGTGACCTTGGGCTAGCCATACACACTCATCCAAACCTCCCTCACAGGGTTGTTCTGATGATAAAATGGTGGAGGAGTGAATAGTGTTGTGAGGCACCATGGGTACCCATTGCTGAGAAAAGCAAGGTCTGTCTATCTATCTGGTGGTAACCTTTTCCCCTGCATAATTTTCAATATTTAAGTAGATCTCTGGACATGCTGTTTGCCCCATTGGAAAAAGCATACCAGTACTATAAGGATATCTGTGTGTTTCCCCCAGTGGGGCAAATGATAGAACAGTGAGATTTTGGGGGAGGGGGGTTAAATGGAGAAACATTGCAGGGCCAGCTCTTCCCTTCCTCTGCTGTGGCTCTGATCCAAATTGCCCCCATTGCTTTTAGCCCTTACAAAAATCGCAAAAGATCCTAACTGCAGATTTCCAAGGTCATGTCTAATTTGGCACAGTACTTTACCATCTCTTTTCCTTTCAAATTCCATTAACATTTACCCTCTATCTGTGCATGGCAAAAACTGATAACTATAGTGAATGCCCTTTCCCAACTTGGATTTTGATTTTCTAAGTGCTTTCTGAGCAAGAGGCAGATTCCTGCTTTAATAATAATCCTGCTTGGTAGATGAAGGATAGCGTTTATCTTGATGTATATGTATGCTGATTAAACTCTATGGGCATCCTCTAAGCCTTTTAGGCATCTTCTATGGAAGGTCCAAAATGCTGGACCCAGCTGTTTTTCTGTGGTAAATTTATCCATGCAATTAGGGTGACAAAAGACACCCATGTAGTAGGAAATTGTTCATCTGTTTCTTCCCTGAAAAAAATCCATAGCTTTGTCCCCTTTTCCTGCTTTCTTCTCTCCTTCCCACCCATCTACTCTGCCCCCACCCAATCTACTCTGCCCCCTCCTGCCTTCTCCTTCTCTCCCCCAGCAACCTTGACCCAGGAATACCTTGGCCCCTAGAATCAAAAACATAGTACACAAACATTGGCACGTGCTTAGTGACATACCGGGTTGCTCTGAGAAACCTCAAATTGGATATAGGAGAACTAAAAATCTTAAGGACCTACTAATACATACCAACCATCAAACTGCACCTACTCAAAACATTCAAAACATACAAAAAAAAGGACATTTCAAATGTTCACACTGTAGTTGTTGTAAACAAGTTTGGCAAACAGATTAAGTAATCTTACCTGGATTTAGGATGAAACTAAAACATTACAGTTCGTGTAATACAAGTTGGGTTGTGTATCTATTAAAATGTGTGTGTGAAAAAATTTATATAGGGTCTACTTCTAGACCTATCAGAACAAGAATTACAGAGCATAAATCCAAATTGAAGGCTCAGAACCTGGATACCCCACTAGCAATTCACTTTAAACAGTTTAATCATTGTTATGATAGCTTTCAATATGTTATATTAGAAATTGTACAGAAAACTCCTGGAGAAAGGACTGACTTAAGAAGACGCCTCTTACAGCGAGAGATGTTTTGGATTCACCGGTTGAACAGTGTATTTCCTAATGGACTGAATGCAGAAATTGACCTTTCATGTTTTTTGTAAAGGGAATAAAAAACCCTGGGGTACAAGACAGCAAATAAAAAAGCCCACACTATGACTAAAAACCCAAGAAAGGAAGGTCATTAACAGTTAGTATTCAGTTAGTCATAAAAATAATAACTTTTCGTTTAAGTCAGTGAATTCAAGAGTTAGTGAGTCTGTTTTAGTAATTGTCTATTTTCTTTTTTTTTGATGTGCACAAAGTCTCTTTCATCTTCTTCTTCAGTTGCGGGTCTTTAACTTCCAAAGAGTTACTTGGGTCCCCTTAGCTGCAAATCATATGCATCTCTGGCCGTGCCACCTTCTGCTCCATCTGGCTGTTCTTCCCTTTTCGATCCCTGAAACTGCTTCAACCATTCTTCCGCTTTAAAAACCGAGTCAATGTTCTCCCTTTTGTCTTTATATTTAAACACCACACCCTCGGGGAAATTCCAGGAATACAAAATCTGGTTGATCTGGAGGATTGAAACAAGTTCCTTGTAGGCTTTTCTTTTCTGTCGAATCTCAAATGGGGTGTCCTTTAGGACCCTGATAGTTGTTGCTC
>NW_015168075.1:691064-691781 GCF_001447785.1 Gekko japonicus
GGCTTCTGCCATCGAAGAGGTCGGCCCCCCAGCGCCCCCAGCTCGGAGCCTTTAACTAAGGCTCACCTGGGGGTGCCACTTGAGGTGGCACTCCTCCAACACCCCTGGAGCACGGATTGCCTCTCCAGCTTCAGGGGAGAGTATCCGCCATCGCTGAGCCGCAGACCGGAAGACGACCTTTCATGTTTTTTGTAAGCCATATGATGTTTTTTGTAAACGATATTATGTTTGTGTAAACTATATGAGGTTTTCTTTAAAGTGTACTGCCTCCCACTACCCACCACCTGTTAGCAATTTGCAAGGTCCCTTTCATTGCCCTCTGGTAACATGCACCAGAGAGAGACGCCGAGGATCCAGAAAAAAACACAGAGTGTTAATTGAGATCAGCGTCCTACTGAATCGTGATGTGAGTTATTACTAGGCTGATTAGTTGTAATTTGAAATATTTTGAAATATCTTATATGTATTCATAACAAAGAAAATCATTATGTTGCAGATGCTTAAGACTTGTTATCTAGCTTCTATGAAAATGAGAGCTTTGGCACTTCTATAAAACTTCCTGAAGAAGATTCATTTTTTGAAACGTTGGTAAATAATCCGGAGACGACGTTGTACCTTGGTTTATAGATTCTATTAAGTTGTATATCATATTGTAATGCTTCAGAGCACAATACATGTACAGCAATTCTTATAAGTCGTATGACTTTTGATTGCGGG
>NW_015168075.1:691835-725359 GCF_001447785.1 Gekko japonicus
ACACGACCATTGACCTTATATTTGTTCATCTGTTTTAGTCGTGTGTGTCCAGATTTTTTTTGTATTTCCAAGGGAAACCCAGAAGTGATCTCTCTAGAAATTACTGGAAACTCTATGGTAAAACCAGAGTTTTGAGTCATTCCTAGAGAGGACGGATGTCACTTCTGGGACTAACCTCTGAAATGGAAGATTCACAAGGCTGGACTGCTACAAATACACTGTAAAAATTGCTTGCCAGTTTATTTACAATACAAGCATCTCAAGGTGGTGATACAGTGGTAACAAGAATGATAGTCACAAGCACATTTTGTTGATGAAGTTGTAGACAGCGTTAGGGAGGAAGACCCTCTAAATCTAAGCCATTTAAGCCATCTTATTGCTGAGCACCAAGTAAAGTTTTAAGAAGCTCCTTCAAACACATAATTGCCATTTTAATGAGTCTAATGGTGTTTGAAAATCCCTACTACTGAACACAAATAAAATTGATGGCAGTGATCACAGAAGACATGCTGTGAAATTGAGGTGGAGTTCAGGGTCAGGGAGTTTAAATTAATACCCAAAAAATCCTTAGCCATGTAGTTTCCAAAGTTGCAACCACAAAAATAAAAAGGGAAAGCTAAAGAATCCTCTTCCTAGTGTATAAAAAAGACCAAGCAGCCTGCATCTTGTTAGCTCCTTACTCTCAGTTTCTGGGCAAATCCTGACTGAGTCAAAAGATCAATGATGTGCACAGCCCATTCATGAAATCTGGATCTCTAAAGCACACACAAAAGCATTTCAAGTAGAGAGTGACATAACAGGTGCTTCAATACCAGATGGTGTCCTTATTAAAACAGTATGATTGCTTTAAAGACCAGGGAAATGGGTCACCCAAGGTACATGAGGTGGCTTATTAGGCCAAACCAAGTTGGAGAGAATGTCCATTTTTTCCTCCAAGTTTCATTTATAATGTATAAAGATGTCAAAGTATTACAAAACCAGGAAAGATAAGTGGACAGTGTTATTATTTTTGTTAAAGCAATAGACTATTTCACACAAGCTGTGATTTCTATTCAGACCATCAGTTATTATGCTAACCATTTATATACTATTAGCCATGTGTGGCCACGAAATCCGTGGACTGGGGCCATACAGAGGCTAAAGAGATTTTTCTGCACACCTGGGGGACTCCCCAAGTATGCAAAAAAAAATCTGAAATAAAAAATTAAGGGGGACTTCCGGTCGACGTAACAGCGATGGCAGATGCTCTCCCCACAATGGGGAAGGGCGAATCACACACCAGCGGCCTGAAGGGGTGCCACCTCAAGTGACACACCCGCGGAGCCTTTGCGATAGGCTCCAGGCCAGGGGGCTTTTGAGGGGTAGCCTCTTCGATGGCGTGATGCCAGAGAATTGAGGCTCCCCTCCACCCCGACGGTCCAGTTGCTGTGTGGCCTTCGGGCATAAGCTGGACTGACCGGGACAAGTGCCGGAGATCGAGCAGAATGGTGTAAAACTGAGCGTGGTCAGAGAAACTGACTGACAATGAACATGAGTTCTGAATAAAACGGAGTAGTTTGAAAAGCGATTCCCCCCCCCCCCGCGGTTGAAAACAGTGATTGCAAAGAGGGACACCTCTTGTGTGAATGAGCAGCTAACGGACACGAAGGGGGAGAGGGGAGGAAGTAAACCGAAAGTGTTTTGAGAGACTTATCTGAATCGCAAAGTCATTTGGCGAGTTTTCTGAGTTGTGTGGAAGCGGTAGAAACTGTAAACAAAAATGGGAAAGATGGCGGCCCAGCAGAGAAAGTTTAAAACGAAGCCAGGCAGTCAGAGTCCGAGACCGGAAGAGGAAGCAGATGTCCTCAAACTCCTGGCAGATATGCTCAAGCCGGTGATGCAGCAACTCGATGGTATTAACCAGCAATTGACCATGATGAATAAAAACTTTGCAGCACAGCAGATTCAGCTGAATGAAACAGAGAAGAAAGTGGAGCAGGCAAGCGAGAAAATTAAAGAACAAGCAAGAAGTTGAAGAAAAGGTTGGGAGATGTGGAAACGAAGCAGATTTGCCAAGAGAATCGAGTTTTGCAGCTACAGATGGAAAAAGCTAACATAATTCTCAGGTTTCAGGGGGTTCCTGAAACAGATCAGCAAGACTTGAAGAGGGTGCTTGGTGAGATTATCGCTCCAGTGGTAGGTTTAACAGTGGATGAACTGGTAAATGAAATGGAGTCAGTCTATAGGGCATACTCCAATTACATTTAAAAAATAACCTATCTGGAGAAATAGTGGTCAGGTTCTTAAGAAGACAAACCAGAGATGCCATTTTAAAAGCAACTTCATCAACACCGAAAATGGGAAATGTAACCATTAAAACCTTAAAGGACAGCCCAGGGAGAGCCTGGGGGCTGTGCCAGGCCCAGCAGCAGCTGCTGGAAAGTCCAGGGGCCACACCAGGCCTGGGCGCAGCAGCCCTGCAACCTGGGATTCAGTGCTAGGACTGGCAGCAGTGCAGCTCAGGAGTGGCACTGGGCCCGGGGATGCCAGGCTCACCACTATTAGGGCCAGGGCCTTTTCGGTGGTGGCTCCGCACTGGTGGAACAAGCTCCCGGAGGAGATCAGGGCCCTGCGGGATCTTATGCAGTTCTGCAGGGCTGCCAGATGGAGCTCTTCCACCAGGCTTTCAACTAGGAGCCGCCGCCCCCAACCACCACCGAGCCAGCCCATAGTACTAACATCTGGCTGCTACCACCGTGCTCTGGAAGATCATTGAGCGAAACTGTCTAGTCGTATGGTAATTTCAGCACGCCATCTTATGCATTCAGTGTATTAGCACTAGCACTTTATGAGGTTGTGTTCTATCTTATTGTATTGAATTTTAAATTGTTTTTATGTGAATGTACGGTCACCTATAGACCAATTATGTAAGCCGCCCTGAGCCCGCTTGCGGGGTAGGGTGGGGTATAAATTTAACTAATAAATAAATAATAAATAAATAAAATGCATCTGGATCCCCCACAGTCACTGAGGATAAATTGTGCATGTTTTACTCTATAAAATTATCAACTAGGAAGAGATCCTTTTGGAAGTGATGGATATCAGTCGCTCGCAGTGACAGAAGCATGAAACTTCTTGAGGCTATTCTCTCTGGAAACATTCACTTATGTAAGTGCTGACTATTAAGAAGTCATATAACTAGCCTCTCAACTACCAAGCCAACAAAGCCACTCGTCATCCCTACAGGGTTACAGAGCACCTTTCGTCTACATCACAACTCATGCAAACACCATAAAAACACAAACCAATTGTGAATGAAGGCATCCTCTGCTACCCATAGATGATGATATGCCTTGCAGAAAAGAGTTTCTCTTTATGTCTGTGTTAATTTGCCTACCTTCTGTTTTATGGACATGGTTTGTCATAGGAAGTGAAGTCAGAGCTGGCCTGACAGCATAAACAAGCCAAGTAATTAGGGAGGAGCTGTGGCAGAACATCGGCTTTGCTTACAGAAATTCCAGGCTCAATCCCTGACACCACTAGTCAAAACTGTCAGGTAGTGGGTGATGTGAAAGATCTCTTTCACATTTGGCATAACATCCAAATCCAAATCGCAAGATGTCATAGTCCTGTGGTACACTGCATTGGTCAAGCTGCACCTGGAGTATTGTGTGCAGTTCTGGAGGCCTCACTTCAAAAAGGATGTGGACAGAATGGAGCGGGTGCAGAGGAGAGTAGATACAGAGGATGATCAGGGACTTGGGAATGTTTAGTCTGGAGAAGGGGGGTGGAGGGGGGACATGATTGCTCTCTTTAAGTATTTGAAGGGCTGTCACTTCGAGGTGAGCAGGGAGCTGTTCCTGTTGGCAGCAGAGGATAGGACTCACAATAATGGGTTTAAATTAAGGGTGGAAAGGTACCAACTGAATATTGGAAAAACCTTTTTACGGTAAGAGTTGCTCAACAGCGGAATCAACTACCTAGGGAGGTGGTGAGCTTCCCCTCACTGGCAGTCTTTAAGCAGCGGCTGGACAAACACTTGTCAGGGATGCTCTAGGCTGATCCTGCATTGAGCAGGTGGTTGGACTAGATGGCCAGTATGGCTCCTTCCAACTCTGTGATTCTATTATTCTTCCTGAGACCCTGGAGAGGTGCTGCCAGTCTGAGTAGACAATACTGACCTTGATGGACTAATAGTCTGACTCAGTACAAGGCTCAAGCATTCACAAGACAATTTTAAGAAGGTTAAAAGGGTCAAGAAAGCAGACTATGATCTGAAAAGTGCTCCCCTAGACCCTTGTGTGACATTGCAGGAAATCTGGAAATGTACCCTTTAATTGTTAAAAATGTTTTGCAATGGCTCTGGGTAAAAGGAATAAAACTTCTAATGGGTCCCCTTTGGAGAGAAAAGTGGGATATAACTATCTTAAACAAAATAAATAAAATGATATGTTTCACTATCTGAGGTGGCCATCACGAGTTGTCCTGACTCCCTAAACAGGCAAAAAGTAGAAAAACTCGTGTTTAAGATAAAATGATCTCCCTTTCTTTCCCATCCCTTTTCCTGTCTGAAGCATTAATGTAGTTTTTCCCCTCTCTGTGCCAATAGTCTCATGGCTTGTTTTTTCTGTCTCTTTTAGGGGTCTATTGATGATGAGCACAACATCAGCAAATCCACGTCTCTAATAGAAAGTCAGCATCACCACCTGCTGCACTGCCTGGAAAAAACAACTGTAAGTAGCAAAAGGAAACCTTCCAGCCTTGCTGAACGCTCATATGCGGGTATACTACACCTTTTGCAGGATACATCACACAAACACCTAACAGTGTATGCCCTTGGCTGAGATGAAAATATGAACCTACTATTGATGGGATGTTAATCTCAGCAGCTTGCAATGATATACCATGATTGGTAAACACTTTCACTGCAGCTGTTCCTTAAAACAGAGGAAATCTGACTTTTTCATATTTTGTAATACATACTTTTGCCTTCATCTTTATTGCAGTACTTATTGTTTTTAGCCAAGAGTTGGGTGAAGGAAGGATATTTATACAGTGAGCTTTTCTGGATCAGTATCTGATTTTTCTAAGGGTCCCAGGAAACAGCAGATTTTGACGAATGGCCTATCAAGTAGCCCATGATCTTCCTTTTGTTTACTCCTGGCTTAAAAGTATTAACATTGTGGACAAGTTGGAATCAAAAGTTTACACTTACTTCACAAGATTCAGTCTTTTCTTATCTTTCCCCTTGTTATTTATAGACATGTGTTGAACACAAACCACTTGGTGTCAGCTGTAGGAGGTGAAGACTGGGTTAATCAAGCTGAGAGGGAAATGTCACTTGAAATTAACAATAGCAACTCATTCTCCTTGGGAGTGCATTCTTTGGCTGTAACAAGCTTGGGCTTGGAAATGCATCAAGTCTTGGTCTCTAGGTGTGCCAGTGGATCACTTCACTATCAAGGAAAGTTCCACCCTTGGAAACTGATGAACAGAAATCCCCAGGTACACCCAGAAACAAGTTGGAGAGAAACTTTGCCAGCCATTTTAGTGCGATAGCCGAGTCTTCCAAATAGGACTAAAAACCTCAAACACATCATTTTACAACTGTTTCTCAAAAAATAGCTCCAGTTCAAGACAGGATCCTCCAGAAATTTAACAAATAAATGAAAGCCACCCATAAAGGAAAGGCACCCATATCACAGTGAACTTTATATTTAAATGAGCCAGACAATAGGTTCATCTAGCTCAATATTGCTTAGATTTACAGGCAGTTTCAGATACAAAAGTCTTTCCTGAGATCCCTTTTTTAAAAAGCAGCCAGGATTGAACCTGGGATCTTTTGCTCCTGAACAGAGCTTCCTCTGTGAGGAACAGCCCATGGTATGTTTAATAGAGAGGACTCTCTGATATCCTGGCATCTCCTCTGTTAGATGCAAGAAAAATAATGTAGGAAGATGCCTTCTACGTACTGCAAGCTCAGGATGGTGCACCACCTTCTGCTGTCTGCTCAGCTAAACTGCATCTAGCGTATACAGTGGGAGTGAGTAACAAAGTCAAGCACATTCTTCTGTACTGCAGCTGCATTTAGATGGTGTACAGTGCAATCCTAAACAGAGTTACACCCTTCTAAGTCCTTTGAGGTCAATGTGCTTAGAACGATGTCACTCTGCTGGGCATTGCAGTTAGTCTGAGCCCCATAATGCATTCCTAGCTAGGGCTGCCAGACCTCCTGGTCTGGCGGAGTTTACCCGCTTTTGGGGGGGTTCAACCCACCTCCAGTCAACTGGCTGGCAAGGAAAGCCCTGCCCCCAAGCCCAAACACCCTCTTCCTCCCCTCTCTCTTCTCTCTTGAGAGAGGGGAGGGAGAGGGGCAGCTGCCGACAGCATGCCTGAATTCCAAGCGGCATTGCCATTTGGAGATTGGGCCCACCAGCTGCACCTGGCAAGGACAGGGCCCCGAGTGGGAGCCATGGGCAATTTTGCCTCTTGCAAGGCAGGAGTGCTTGGGCCTCGCTCCCCCCCCCCCCTGCCATTTAAAGGGAAGTTTCCCTTTAATTGATAGGAGGAAAGTGGGGGCCTGATGAGGTCACACAGAGTGACATCATCGCACTGGGGGTGGCCACACCCCCTCCTGGAATGCCCCCTAATCTCCCTGCCAGGGAGAAGATTGGACCTGGCAACCCTATTCCTAGCACTTCTTTAGGGCGTGACCATCTCCTCATAAAAATAATGCACTTAACTAAAAGAGCACAAAAGGTTGATTTTCTCACAACTCAGTTCACTGAGGCAAGAGTAAGTGAAACCCAAATAAGATTGTCACTCGTTTGTCCCTATTGCTTTGGGGGTTACCCCCCTTTTCCACATGTATTTTGCTGCCTCTGGGACTACTAGAGAGAGCAAAACACATTGGGGGGGGGACCTAAAGTAATAGGAACACACAAGTGATGAAAATCAGAATGCAGAAGAGAGTGTCTTTTTGCTCTGTGACACTGAGACTCTACCCTTTGGAAGGCCACATCACCAATTGCAAAATTTGTTGCACTACGCGATAGTGCCAGAAAGATTTAAAGGACAGGTGCTCTTTACTAGTAGTGTGCTGTGAGTCAGTGTCTGTGATGTAGATCTGGCCTGCATTGGCTGTAGATTGGCTGATGATATTTAGAAATGAAAGCACCATGGCATCCTCAGGCTGAGAGCTTTGTTGTTTAGAAGGTAGGCAGATCTTCACACTTCAGTGACTACGGAAAGAGAACAAGAAAGCAGAAATCCCATGAATTGCAGGATATGACAGATGCCTGTGATTCAGGATTTGCAGTCATTCATGCACACTATGCAATATGAATGCAGAAGATGTAATCCTCCTTTGCCTGACATTACTCATATTGGCCCCATTGAACTGGCTGGATGTATTTTAGTTTTTAACATGGTGATGCACATCCCTAACCAGAGCCACCAATTCTTACAAGTTCTTGTTTACAGCTCATGTTGCATTGTTTACAGCTCATGTCCTTGTTTACAGCTCCCTTACCCACTGTGCTTCAGAAGACAAGACAGTTATGTTTTTGCTTCCTACATTTCCATTTGAGAAATGCAGCACAGACCCAGAATTGCAGTTTTTCCATGGGAAATTTATACTTTTTTCTGCCCTGAAGACAGCTGATGCTGACCTGCCCGTCATTCCTGCCAGCTACAGGAACAGACAGAAGACCATGGTTGGATCCAATCAGCTTTTCTGCTGGCAAGAATGAGGAAGGAGCCCCTTTTGACCACCAACAAGGCTGTGCTGAGAACTGTGGGACCTGTGAGGACAGAGGACACATAGGAGGGGTCTATAGTAATGAGGGGAATTAAATGACATTGAGCAGGAAAGCTGATAGGATCCAACCCATTCACATGCATGCACATGTGCTCTATAAGTGCCAAAGTGCATATGAGCATATTTAGTCCACAAAATAGACACTTGTAGACATGCCCTCAGTGCCATCTACATGAGATGTAATAGAAAGATGCTTATTCACACACAAGAATCGATTTGCAATTGTGTTCTCAGCAGAATTCCAAAAAACATTTTTAAAAGGCTTGCTTCACTTAAGTTAAGATTGAAGGAATCCTGCAAATCCATTCCTGAAAAACATATTTATGTGTCTTCAGGGCGTGGGGGGGGGCTCTGTTTTCCTCATGGAAAATAGCATTTCTGGCTATGTGCTGCACTGCTCAAATGAAAGCTCAGGGAACAAAAAGCTGACGCAGGAAAGGTATTTTCAGATTTGAGGTCTCCTTAAACTGGAATCCTTGGCTTATATGCAAATATCTTTCCCCCCTAACAGCCCCATTGGTTTGTATAGGATTATTTTGTAAAAGTTACCCCATCACTTTCTTCCACTGAATGAATGAGAACAGCAAACATCACAGCACAACAGACATAATATGCAAACCGAAAATTCTCCTATACTTTGGTAAAAGTGGCCCCATTTTATTGTGCCTTCACACCACAGTAGTGTTCAAAGCAAAGCCATACGGAGGGAGATTAGTCAAAACAGCCTCAAAACAATGAAGGAAGATTGTTCCAACAGCTTCTTTGAATTCTTCATAATAATCTTCCAAATTAACATAAAACACAGCACAATCACAATCTGAGTTACATATACCATTGATGCCCATTGACTTCAATGAATTTAAAGAGATTAACTGTTTAGGATTGCAGTTAGTGGCAAAGCTGTGAGCCACATTGTCTCCAGTTCAAATCTCTCCTTCATGAACAGCTCACTATAGCCCTTTCCAGATGTTTGATTTTGGCACTCTGCATAGCACGAGGGCATACCACCTGCAGTCCTTTCAATGCATGGGGTTGGCATTTTTTTGTGATTTAGGGCAACAAGCATTTTTTTTTCCCATTCACATTCAACAAACACGTAGCCTCAACACTTGCACATGCTAAATACTCTAAAGTACTGTGTAAATGCTGCTAGGTGTTATTATTATTTATACATTTTAGATGGGGGAAAGTAGTCCATGATATATAACACTCATTCCATTTCCAAGTAGTGTCAGTCATGATACCTTCTCGGATAATTAAAATATGGTTGTATCCTACCTCCCTGCTCAAGTGCAGCACAATCCATCAACATTAGTTGCCAGCAGAGGGCTCTCTTGAACTGGAGGCATGTGCCTCCTGCCAATGGGATGCATCACCCTTAATCAAATGGGATGCTAGGATACAACCCAGTGTAGCACTGTACTCAGATTACAGTAAGCATGTATGCAACCTGTGTACAGTGTACATATGATTTTCATTTGCATGCAGATTCAGTAATTCTTATAATATATTTGATGTGTGTATGGCTGAACATTTGATTGAACTCCACATTTATTCCCTGTTGCTTTTTTTTTAAAGTGAGTATTTCTTGGATTGGTCTTACAAAGAGAGGTACACACATACACACAGGATATATGAATGCTCACTGTAACATGTGTACAGGGTTGTGTCTGTGCCTGTTGGCATCTCGTGGACCCATAAATAACCTGTTTTATCCAAGTGGGAGCACCTAAGATGTGAAATTTGTGTGTTTCGGAAAAATGGCTTTAAAAAGTGTTGTGTCATATTGAACAGTGGGATATAGACTGGAAAGAACTGAATAAAAATGACCTCTCTGCCATGAAGAGTATGGGGAGTCTTGTGCCAAGCACTCCTCACAGGTTTATTGTGGGTCTAAAATGGAATAAATGGAGGAAAAGGCATTCTAGCCTAAGTATCATGAAGGAAATGACAGATTAATACACTGGTAACAAAATAGAAGTGCTATTTGCATAGGCTCAAAGTGTTGTGGAGCTACACAAGGGCTGAGAGCGGGTTTAGACAACTGAATGAGTTGGATGCTTATAATGGTAAGTAATGGAGGACAAACTGCATTTGATGATAAACAAGGGTAAGGATAGTCAAAAGAGTTTCTAAAGTTTCCCATACAGTTCAAGCTGGATGGTAAGGGAAAGGATTCATAATCAATGGGTGTTCTAATGGTAAAAATATAATAAACTATTTGCTATCTGTCCTTCAGCTACCTGAGATCATAATAGAAAAATCTTTATGGTGCATTAGGAAATGGGGGGTGGCGGAATCAGGAGTGGTTCACTGCAACCTGAACAGGTGTTAAATGGCTTTTTGGTTACTAGAAAAGGAATGTTGCTGACCTAAACCATCCATCATTTTCAACGTAGAGGTTGCCATTCAAGGACTGACATGCAGCATGTTTAATGTATGTTTTTCGATGCACCCATCAAAATAGTTCAGTCAGCTTTCTTGCTGAAATGCATGTCCTTCCATCATACTTAACTAATTAACAAAGCATCACTCTAATGAAAGAGATCTCATCATAGCCTGTGAATTCTTGGAACACCAAAGAGTCATTTTGCAATGTTACAAAGTTGCCAATGGAATGAGGAATGATTCATGCATCAGAGTTACCAGCAGGTTTCAAAGGGCAATTCACCTTTCCTCGAACCAGAAAATCATTTTCATGGTATTTTCTGTTGCTGCTAAAACTTTAGTGTTAAATTTATTGGCTGTCAGTCACCTCAGATCCAATGAATAAAGTGGAACAAAGCTTGGAAAGGTTGTTACTAACTACAAAAAACAGAAGAACCATATCAAGTAAATGTATCCTTTATCCCATATCAATACGCATCCCATATTCCTTGAGCTACCCTCTTTATATACCAGACAACATATGGACACTTTAATCCTATCATGTGGCTTGCATTGTTTGTGTGGTTGTCTTGTGAAAGACCAGTTGGTGGAAACTCAGTTGAACAGCAATAGTCTGTTGTGGTTTTGTACTGAGCCATTTGAATCAGAAAATCTGGATTTCTTTTGAGGAGGTTTTAAAAGCGGCTTAACTTCAAAGCACAGCAAACATGTTGTTAAGGAAAAGCCTTTGCCCTTTCAAACCTGTATGATGACAAGTGGAATGCTGGGACTGAATTTTGGAATGCTGGAATGAACAATCAATGGTGTTTTTATCTTTTGTTGACATGTTGTCCTGTAGGGATTGTCCTATCTTGTGGATGATCCCCTGTTATCTGTACGAACTTCCACCTTCAAGGTATTTCTTTCTTAATTCAATCCGTTAATTGCCGTCTCTGTGCCATGTCTTCAGTGATGTTTCCTTCCCTGTTAGTGATCCTGGTTTGGGCAGACTGTGCATGCAAGAGGTCTTTTTGCTGACTGGTGGCTTTGAGTGCTGCGAAGACTGCTGGACCCCAAACAAAACAAAACCATAACTGCATTATCGGTGGTCATTTGTTTCATGCTGTATAGTTCTATTAAGAAAAAGCTTGAATGTTGAGTATCTGCATTATTTGTGTGGTTGTGATGTTCGTGGATATTCTGGAGTTTTCTCCCCTTTGTAAATGAGTACAAGACACTATTAACCGTTCCTCTGCTGTGTTATTCCCCACCCCACCCACCCCAGCAATTGCTACCCTAGATTTGTTTTTTTCCAAGATGCTCTTCATGTGTTGCGACAACCACTTGCTTTATTTGTTACATTTACAACCTGCTTTCTTCCATCATGGAGCTCAAGGCAGTGTGTATGGGACTCCCAGGAAGTCTCTGATCCAGGCACTGACCAAACACAAGCCTCCATAGCTTCAGCAAGCTGTATCAGTTGTCCTCTAACCATGCCCTGGGCCTCTTTCTGCTGCAGTCCCCTTGCCACTGTTGGCAGAGTATAGATATGCAGTAAAGCGGAGCACAAGCTGTTTAAAGAATAAAGTCAGTTTATCAAGAAGAGAACAAACTTTGTAAGAAAGAGGAGAGAGAAAGAGAAGTCTGACTCTAACTAGCTAGGAGAGAGTCAATAACAAAGAGATCTCAGCAGGAGCAAGAAAAACCCCAACTGAGCCAATCAGGAGACAGGACGGAGACTATTTGAAAATAGTAAAGGTAAAGTAAAGGTAAAGGTTTCCTTTGCTTGAAAGCCAGTCAAATCCGACTCTAGGGATGCGGTACTCATCTCCATTTCCAAGCCTAAGAGCCAGCCCTGTCCAAAGATGTTTCCGTGGTCATGTGGCCAGCATGACTAGATGCCAAGGTGCACAGAACGCTGTTACCTTCTCACCGAAGTGGTACCTATTTATCTACTTGCAATTTCTTACTTTCGAACTGCTAGGTTGGCAGGAGCTGGGACCAGAGATGGGAGCTCACTCCATCACGTGGCACTCAGGTCTCGAACTGCTGAACTACCGACCTTCCAGCCTGCAGTTCAGCGTCTCAACCACGTGAACCACCGCAGCCCCTTTGAAAACAGTAGGAAGTCCCTAATCTCACTATGCTAACTACTTGTCCCCTTTGCTGTCCCCTGCAGGATGTTCTTGTCATTTTCTTTATCTATGCACAAGAGACCTTGCATATTTCAACAACCATGCCCTACATTGTTCCCCCAAAATCTTCTCAAATTTAAGCATAGTAGCACTTTTATATGTTATATGTTTATAACGCATTGATTTAATTTATTAGAACAAAAAAGAAAACATTAGAAAACATTTTGATTTCCCTGGATCAGCCTTCATCCCATGTTGCTGTTATAACGTTTAAAAGCAGAGCCCCATATGAACATGTGAAGCTGCCTTATACTGGATCAGCCCATTGAGCTATCAAAGTCAGCACTGTTTACTGTCCCTTTATGTTGCCCCCACCCAGCAACTGGTATCTATGCTTATGTTCCCAGACAACTTATAACTTAATACGTTGTCGAAGGCTTTCATGGCCAGAGTTCATTAGTTATTGTAGATTTTCCGGGCTGGACAACATATCCAATTACCATGTCAGATTACACAGGGAAACCACTGAAATTCATAAACACAATTTCAACAGGAAGGAAGATAGTTTAAAAATAAATAGGGCATGGTTTCCAGTCCTGAAACACACAAAATATTCTACATCTCACAACAGCACTACAGATATGATTAGAATTTCAACATCCAATCCATATGCAAAAGAACCTCCTCAGGAAAGCTCCTCCATTAGCATGTCACAGCCTGGGAAACTCCTACAAGATAATGACTCAGCCCTACCCCACCTTCCTGAGTAGATATAAATTACCTGCCTACCATTTTTCTTCTCACATTGACACAGAGAGTATTCCATCTTTCTGTGTTATACCTCTGAGGATGCCAGTCACAGCTGCCAGCGAAACATCAGGTACTACAATGCCAAGACCACAGCCATACAGCCTGGAAAATCTACAACAACTAACTTATAACTTATTTTAGCAGAATCTAAATCTGACTTCAAATCCAGGTTTGCTACTCTTCCATGGAAGCCTGCTGGGTGACCTTGGGCTAGTCACGTACACACACTCTGTCTTTGTATCAATAAACAAGTCTGAGTCCAGTGACACCTTTAAGACCAACAGAGTTTAATTCTGGGTATAAACTTGCATGCACACAAAAGCTTATTCCCAGAATTAAGCTTTGTTGGTTTTAAAGGTGCCACTGTACTTAAACTTTGTTCTATTGCTTCAGACCAACAGGGAGACTCACCTGAATCTATTTTTGTCTCAGTGTAATGTTCTCCGCAGGGTTGTTTTTGTGAAGATAAAATGGAAGAGGAGCGAAAGATATTGCAAGCTGTTTGGGTTCCTTCTTGGGGAGAAAATCAGGGTATATGTATCTAAATCCAATCTCTTCTCTTTTCTTCTTCTCTTCTTCTTTTTCTTCTTCTAAATAAATAAAGTCCCTTCGCCTTATTGAGAAGAAACATTTAAAGATCAAGTCCACAATTCTTGAAGGAGAAAGTTCTTTTGTATGGGGAATACACAATGATTACTTCCTGGACCAGCAGAGAACAGAAATAAAATGAAACGAAACCAAATGAAATGTGACAAGGCTTTTGATCTGGAAGAATGATTGTTGTTCCACTACTAATCTATACACATTTCCCACCTTTATGTGCTTACTTTTCTCTCAGGATTAAAATGTTCAAAACACTTCTGTTTTGCAGTCCAGAAAAGGAAGTTAGCAGAAGAAAAGAAATTAGCAAGGTTTCTGTGGTGAATTTATGTCTGTACACAAAATCAGCTGTTTTGATTCATCATTCAGTACCTAGGCTTGACATTTGTTCAAACTTCTCTTGGAAATGTTGGTATCTCTTTAAAGAGGCACTAACTTTTCACATTTGAAGTGTTAATCAGGGACTGTCTGGATTGGAGACAGAGTGAAGTACTGATTGCACTAGTTCTTTGCAGTTATTCTAGATGACAAATCCAGAGAAAATCAACTGGTGCAGATATAACCTTCAGAAAGTCAATGATGCAGGTGTGATCAACATTGTCCCTTACATCCTCCAACATAGTCGGTCTTGTTGCAAAATTAGTTTGAGGACACTGGATAAAACTCTGGGACTGTGTGCATGTATGTATATATCAGTAATCAGGGATAACAATTCCTGGATTAATTTCAAATTCTGAGACTGGTATAATTTAAAGAAAGAAGCAAAGAGAGAAGCAAGATAAGGTGCTCCCAGCTCTTCTTCTGACAATATAAAGACAAGTGATTAGGTGAATAGCAACATAGTTACTACCTCTGGATTAATTCACAGAAACACAGTGATCTGTGCAGGGGTCATTTCGTAGAAAAAGAGCTAGGGGGATAGCATAACTCATTAGCATATGCCACACCCCCTGACATCACCGGAAGTGTGTCCTCCCCACAGCCGGCGGCGACCTCCAGCGGGCACCAGCAGGGAGCTCCAGGCCCCGCCCTCCCGCACCTCACCCGGGGGGATGGTGTCCCCCCGCGTCCCCCCCAAAATGACCCCTGGATCTGTGAATGATCCAAGATTGCCCCTAAGGGTTATGGCTCAAACACTTTTAAGTTCCTCTTTCACATACATATCTTAGGATGAGAATCTTGATTTATTTTCAGTTTTGTAAATAATTCTGTGTTTGCTGTGCCTGTCATAACCCAGTCTTCCATCCTTTGCATTGTTATTTAATTTATGACATACCTGAAGCAAATAGCACCAGGCAAAGAGGCAGAGGAAGAAGTAGGAAGGTGAAGGAAGGTCCCAAAGTATAATCAGATGGCGCTTGACATAGCAACCATAATGTGTGGGATGCCCACTACGGGTCTGGTCATTGCCTGGGTAAGCGATCTCCTTGGAATCCTATGAGTACACCACCATAAGTCCCATGATGGCACAAACATGGGATATAAATGTGATTAATAATAGGTAGACAGACAGCCATGTAAAAACCGGTAAAAACAGCTGCTGACCAAGACATCCATCTGTTGTAGGACAAGTACCATCTGTTCTATATTCAAGGGAAAGAACATAATCCCTGCAGTAGCAAGATGGGAATTTTATATAAATTCCATCAGGGTAACATGAGAAGGGTTTAGGAAATGTATTTACAGATAAGAGGGGCTTCCTACTCCCTGAAACTCATTGAGCCCACAAGGCCGGTTGCCTCCCTACAACAGTAAAAGTGAGAATGTCAAGCACTTAGCAGGCAACAATATCTGGTTGTTAGGCTGTATTTGGTTTGTGGATGACCACTGGGCAGGCTCAGACTGGACCTTTACCTCAAAATCCACCTAGCACAATTAAAACAAAGGATTGCCATAAATTTGGAGAGAGTCTTTGATAGCGCACACTCCACCCATTTTAGCCTTCCTAGGCATGTAATGGTTTGGTAGTGTCAAATTCTGTAAGTGTATCATAATTATATAGTAAACGTTTTGTATTAGGCACATAATCCACTGGAATGATATCATATTTAAAAGAAATTGAATTGCCATGGTCAAATACGGAACAATAAATTATTTCAATGGGTCTTGCCCAAGAGAACTTCCCATTTGGATTATGCCCAAATTTATGGAATTCAAATGTCTCTATGTTACAAAGGCCTCAGGACTGGCAATACCATTAAAATTTGATTTAAAAACATACATGATCCACTAAAAAATCAAGGAAACATTAAGAACATAAGAAAAACCTGCTTGATCAGGCCAGTGGTCCATCTAGTCCAGCTTACTGCTACATACAGCAGCCAACCTGGAGGGCCAAACAGGGCATAGAGGCTGAGGCCCTCCCCTGATGCTGCCTCCCAGCACTGGTATTCAGAGTTGTGCTGCCTCAGTATACGGAAGCTCCCTTCAGTGACTAATAGCCATTGATGGTGACTGAAGGGAGCCTTCATATACAGAGGCAGCAAACCTTTGAATACCATTGCTGGGTATTGTACAACCAGAATTAAAATTACCCTGACTCATGCAACTCCCAGGCATTAGAAGGCAACCCATATAATTAAAAAAAAAACCCTGCAGATCTTTTATAATTTTATGTTTCACTGAGTGCCACCTACTTACAGTGGAAAAACAATTCATACATTTTCTAAATGAAATGAAAAATGTCCAGGCTCAGGAACTGGCAAGGCTCCAGAGGAAGAAAGTTCCACAGCTATTTGGGCCACCACTAAGGTATCTGTGTCCTTTTGTCACGCAGCTATTACAGTAAATTCTTGAATCTAAAATGCATAAGCCGTATATTAGTTGAGAATGTTGCATGTGTGTTTCAATCCAAGCTTCTCTTGGTAAGATGCACATTATTGGGACCAAGGAGAAAATGTGAGAATGCATTTATTTCATTTATTGAGTCCATTTTAGCCTGTCCTTCCTCCAAGGAGCTTATGGCGGGCTTAGATGTTTCCTACATCACCACTAGTCAAATGCACAGTCAGCTGGTGGCACTCCCTGGTTACCTCCAGTTAAAATCCTATGCAGAGATCATACATGGACTATGGCTGTGACTATGGCCTGAGCTAGTCCCTGTGCGCCCATTCAAACATCAGAGAAAGCGCCACCAGCTCAGCACTGTCAGCACTGAGTTCTGCCATGATGGTTCCTAAAGGCTCAGCAAAAAGAAAAGAAAACCCAAAATACTTGTCTGGAAGTTTAGCTGCTGGACTACTTATGTCAGAGACCATATTGAGAAGTTACTAACATGTGTTGGTGTTGTTCTCCTTGACAGAACCACGAGTTCATTGATGAGCAGATGTTTGAGCAGAACTGCATGGAGAGCTCAATGCAAAACTACCCATCCACTCGTAGCCCCTCTCTTTCGAGTCACCATGGCCTGACCACCTCCTGCTGTTCTCGCCGCAGCAAGAAGTCTACACACCTCCCGAATTCCAATGTGCCAGCTACCCGGCTGCGGAGCATGCAGGAACTCAGCACCATACACATCCAGTGCAGTGAGCAGCCCTCACTCACGACAAGGTACAGCGGGAGGGTACTCATGCTACCAACCTAAGCAGCGCTGGCACCGTTCTGCAACACTGGGCTCCAGGGTAAATTGCAGGGGGATACGGCTTGACAGAAACGAGAACCAAATTAAATTTTGCTTACACTTGAAGATGTTGCAGTCTGTAAACCTGAAATGTTGAATTCTGACATTTTTAAATATTGACTTTACGGTTTTGTTTTTGTAGGAAATGAAGAGATATTGCATAGAGACACGGTGCTCCTGATCACACTGAAATAGATAGCTGCAATTAAGCCACAAAAGCAGAGGCCCACAGACTTGCCCAGGCTGCTTTTAGTTCCTCTAGGAATTAAAGCTGATGTCAAAAGCAAAGATCTTGTACAGACATTTTAGGGGAGAGAGTTGTCGAGAGTATAGTGCTGAGAGACAAAAAATATATAATGGTCGTAACTACATGAAGAGCCAAAGACAGTTTTTCTTGCCTGAGTATCTGGCAAAAATTTGGCTGTTGTGCAACTATTACAGGCACCAGATCCTCTAACAGTAAAGAAAGCAGTAACTTTACCTGGGCAGAAATGCCAGTTTAGTTGTAGATTACATGATTGTTTTCAGAAGGAAATGGAAACGGAAATATTTGAACTGCAATGGCAAAAAGAAAAATACAGCAGCATTTGGATGTGTTGATTGTGTATAGTTGAATTTGTGGATCAGATTCAGGCAGAGAAGTACCTCTATCAGGACAAGCAGAAGCTACCAAACTGTCAACCTCCCCCCCCCCATGCCCACTGTTAACAGAAAATATAAGGCTGGGAGTTTCATTCATGGATGTTGAAGTTTCTGGAGGGGATCCTCTTTGTGAGTCACTCGAAGAGGAATTTAAACCCCAGAGAGCTCTTTGTCTTCATAAAGGCCACCCCCCTGTGTTTCAAGCAGACTTGTAATGCTGGACTCCAGCAGCTAGGCAATTGCGCGTTGAGCAGCCCTATCATTTGAATTTCATTTCCACTCTCTAATTAATCATAGGATGCAACTGATGCAGATCTAAAAGAAATGTTTCTAGCCTCCATGTTTTTAAGACTTCTGCAGAGACATGGTAACCTGATAAATTGAATAGAGAAGCACAACAATGTATTAAAAATAGTAATGGAATAATCATTGGGCTTTTTCATGGTCTGGAAAAAGATACACAAAGATGGAAGCTCATCTTTCTTTCCTCTCAAGGCTAAATAGGAGGTGTAACTGTCTAGGGATGGAAGGATTAGACACCCCTCTCTTTCCCCTGTGCAGCTCAAATCTGAATTGCCCGCAGCTGCAATTTACTTTGTAAAGACACTAGGAGGATCTGATCACTGATTCTCCAGCATCTTGTCTAGTTTGACCTTGAGGATGCAACAAGGTGTGGAGGAGACAAGAGCACCATGCTGTGGGCCCAAACAGGAACAGGCCTTCTCAGCATTTTAAAATTTACAATGCTGGCAGCATCCTTGTGGCAGCCATGAGGACACCATCGCACCTAATTTGGCCCACAGAAACACTTTTTCTGTTAATTCCCTCATGCATTGCAATGTAAGGAGGGGGGGGAGAATCTTTACTGTCCCAGGCAGCGAGAGATCAGCCCGGTCCCCTTTTCTGAAGGTCCCTCCCTCCATCTATTCATATCCCTGGCTTGTTGAGCCCCTGTTGACCACTAAACTAGTGAGAAAACCAAAAGACATGGAAGCTCATTGGCTGACCTTGGGCCAGTCCATCTTGCTCAGTCAATCCAAACTCACAGAGTTATTGTGAGGATAAAATGGAAGAGATGAGAACAGTTTGTAAGCTGCCCACTGGGGAGAAAAGTGGGGTATAAATATCTAAATAAATAAATAAACCACATGCCAAGCCCATGGTTACATTGGGATGCCAGCCTCCAGGTGGGACCTGGATATCCCCTGAAACTACAGCCAGACTATAGAGATTAGTTGCCCTGGAGAAAATGGATCCCTTGGAGGGTGGGTTTTATGGCATTGTATCACACTGAAGTCCTTGTCCTCTCCAGGCTGCATCGCCAAATCTCCAGGGTTTCCCAACCTGGATCTAGCAAACCTATCCCCCCCACACACACCAGTGTTCCCTCTAAGTTGCGTTAGTATGAGCTAGCTCACAGTTTTTTAGCCTCCAGCTCACAGATTTTTGTCTTAGCTCAGGAAGGGTGGCTCCAGAGCAAACTAATTTATGCAGCTGCCAAATCGCTTGCTCACAACTTTAATGCCATTAGCTCACAAAGTAGAATTTTTGCTCATAAGACTCCACATCTTAGAGGAGGGGTTGCCTCCCCATCCCCTGCCGGTGGCCAGGAGGGGCCTGGCAACGCTATGTAACTAACCCATCCCTAGTCAGTCAAAGCTGGGAAGTCAAAGCTACAGAAAAAGTACTACATAGCCCCCATTGCGTCTGCGAGCTCACACCCAGCCCAATTATTTTAGAACGATTTGGTCAATGACAACTCTGCCACAAGGTATGTCAAATGTTAGGGAATTGGATATTGTGAGGCCTTTGTGAGCTATTTCACAGATAGTCTTGTCGCTCCGCCCTGACCTCCCCACCACACTTGAAACAGTGAGTAAATTCAAGGCTCCATGCACATCTTCTGGTCAGGTTTTGGATTATTTCAGTCCACTCAGCCTAGAGGAAGTTGACAAACTGCTCTTAACTGTACACCCTACCACGTGCCTCCTTGATCTCTGTCTATCGTGGCTCATTAAAGCGGGTCATGATGGGCTTCGAGATGCCCTAGGGGAGATCATTAACAGGTCTCTCTTCGAGGGCTTGTTCCCTGGGACACTTAAGGAGGCCGTGGTTCGTCCCCTCTTGAAAAAAAAAAAATCACCGGATCTGGCCAAATTGGCTAATTACCTGCCAGTCTCCAACTTGCCCTATTTCGGCAAGCTAATCTAGAGGGCTGTGACAGTTCAGTTACAGAGCTTTTTGGATGATGCTTCCGTCTTAGACCCCTTCCAGTCTGGCTTCCACTCGGGACATGGGACAGAGACAGCACTGGTTGCCCTCATGGATGACCTTTGGAGGCATCTGGATTGAGGCGGATCGGCAGTGCTGTTGTTGTTGAACCTGGTGGCGGTGTTTGACACGGTCGACCATCAGTTACTGATCCACCACCTCGCCAACACCAGAGTTCAGTGGCTTGCCTCACAATGGCTTGCATCCTTTCTACAGGGTCGGGGACAAAGGGTGGCGCTAGGGGATCAGCTGTCCCGGAGGCATCCACTGTCTTCTGGAGTGCCCATAGGAGGTACTCTCCCCAATGTTATTTAACATCTATATGCACCCCCTTGCCCAGATTGCTTGGGTGCCACCAGTATGCGGATGACACCCAGCTCTATTTGCTGTTGGGTGGCCAATCTGACTCTACACTGGAAGATCTAGACCAAGTGTTGCAAGCTATAGCAAGTTGGCTTAGACTGAGTTAATTGAAATTGAATCTGAGTAAGACAGAGGTCCTGTGTCTAAGTTGAAACGGTCTGGGGGTAGGGATCCCACTCTCGACCTTTGATGGGCTCAGTTGGTGCCAGAGGTGAGGAGTTTGGAAGTGCTCTTGGATTAGGCAGCTGGCTCCCTTCTTTGACTGTGGCAACCTGGCAACAGTGATCTATGTGATGGTCACCTCGAGACTGGACTATTGTAGCACTCTCTACATAGGGCTGCCCTTGTCGCAAATACAGAAACTGCAGCCAGTGCAGAATGCAGCAGACAGGCTGTTGATGGGTATCCCCATGTGGGAGCACATCCAGCCAGTACTGAAAGCACTACACTGGCTGCCAATAGCATACTGGATTTGTTTCAAAGTGCTGGTTTTAACCTTTAACGTCCTATATGGTCAGGGTCTGGCATGCCTAAGGGACTGCCTTTCCCCACATGTTCCCCAGAGAGCACTGCATTCAGGGGCGCGAAATTGGTTGGCCCTCCCATGCCCCAGGGATGTCAGACTGGCGGTAATTAGGGCCAGGGACTTCTTGGTGGCAGCTCCATTCTGATGGAATAAACTCCCGGAAGAGATCAGGGCCCTGCGGGACCTTTTACAGTTCCGCAGGGCGTGCAAGACAGAGCTCTTCCACCAGACGTTTGACTAAGGAGCCGCACTATACACTGAGGAGTGTCCCTGTGCCCTGACTTTCTAGTCTGTGCTAGGGTTGCCAAGTCAAAATGTCTTACCGGCGGGGGAGCCTCACCGGGCTCCGGGAGCCGTTCTTCGATGTGCACGCGCGCAAACCGCGCGCCGCCAGCACGTCACCGGAAGTGGCATGCAACGTCGATCATGAAGGTCGATCACCATAGAGTTTTCCCTCCAACGATCGGGGCCACGCCCCCAACGTGATTGACGTGGTTGCGTCACCTCTGGTGATGGAGCCACGCTGTGCTTTGGGGGGTGGAGTTCCCCCCGGGCCCAATTCCACGGCACCAGAAATCGGGCCTCCGAAGCGGGGGTTTACCCACTACCCGCCCCCAATTGGCAGCCCTAGTCTGTGCCCTGGGTCCTACCATCACGGTCTCCAGCCTGTGCTCATCACATAATAAATGAGAACTGGGCTGATGTGAAAGTATTGACATTCAACAGTCACCTAAGCTATGTTATAAAGAACTGTTGCCCTTGTTGCCTGAGTATGTTCCAGCATTTTATGTGTCTAAATGACTGTTATTTTAAGTAATTTATATGCTTATGATAGGTTTTTATTTGTACTTTATGAAATGTTTGTAAGCTGCCCTGAGCCCGCCTTGATGGGGAGGGTGGGGTAGAAATCAAATAAATAAATTAATAGTAACTAACCTATGGCAGGCAAAAACAGTGAGGTAGGCATACAACTAAGTTCTCTACCTCCCTCAGCACCTTTCCTACCGGCCTTTCCCTTGACTTCCTCCTCCTCCCCCTTCTCTGCCATGTTTACCATGCAGCTAGAGCAGACCAATGCCATGGCAAAAAAGGAGGAAATGGCTACCAGGGTCTCAACACAATGTGGGCCTGGGGAATTTTGTACTTTCTCCCTCCCCCCCCCTTCACAGCAGCCTGGTGCTTAGGGTCGTAACATATATTTTATTTATTTAAAACGTTTATTAGCTGTCTTTCTACCTTGTGGAACGCACAGATGACTTACAATGTAAATAAAATAATTATAAAAATACAGCAAAAACCACAATTTAAAACCACAATCAGAAATCCAGTCCTAAAACTTCCTTCAGCTTCCTCCTAAAGATTGAAAGTGAGGGGGCCAGGTGCATCTCCCTGGGGAGGCTGCTCCATAACTGTGAGGATTCCACTGAAGAGGCCATCGCTCCTGTACCCACCAGATGAAATTCTTGGGTCAATGGGACAGCCAGGAGAGCTTCTCCCTGTCATCTTAACTCCTGTGCAGGAACATATGGGAGAAAACAGCCCTTCAGGTATCCTGGTCACAAGCCATGTAGGGCTTTAAAAGACAAAGCCAACACCTTGAATCGGGCTTGGAAGCAGATTGGAAGCCAGTACAATTGCTGTAGTATCATGATCACATGCTCCCGGTAGCTGGTGCCAACTAGCAGTCTAGCTGCAGCAGTCTGCACTAGCTGCAGCTTCTGAACACTCTTCAAGGGTAGTCCCAAGTAGAGTGTACTGCAGTAGCCCAGTCTAGATATAACTAAGGCATGGATCACTGTGGCTAAATCTAACTGAACCAGGGATGGGTACTATTGGTGCACCAGTCAAAGCTGGACAAAAGCACTCCAAGCCACCTCAGCCACCTGGTTTTCAAAGGCGACTGCTGTGTCAAGTAGTGCTCCCAAGCTGTGAACAGGCTTTTCAAGGGGATCATAACCCCATCCAAGACAGGAGAGATTTCAAGTCCCTGATCTGCTTTTCTACTAACCCAGAGAACCTGTGGTTCACCAAACCAGTTGTTTTGTCCTTCTGATGCCTTGTTTCAGTCTAGAGTAGACTTTATAGCCTCAACCAAAAATAAAGACCAAATATTGCAAGAATGTATGTGGCATGGAATGAAGTGCAGCTCTTGTCTTCCACTCCCTTTGAAGGTTTTTTTTAAAACTGTATTTTGTCTTACAGCCGTTCCAGTCTAAATATGAAATCAGATGACGGGCTGAGACCGAACTGCAAAGCCTCCCAAATAACAACAGCAATCATCAGCATCCCAACCCCTCCAGCGCTTACACCAGAAGGTGAAAACAGGCCTGCCCCATCCAGCCCCAACCATTCCAGGAACGTTACCGCCTCGAGCAGCAACATTGTCAAGGTTTCAGCTTTGTAAGGCTTTGTCAGTCAGCGGAAGCGGTTGGAAGGCCAACGTTTCTCTCCCTTTCCCCACCTCCATGTTCCTTCTTTGCTGCAAATTGTGCCTAGATGGATGGATGGATGGTTAGACCAACCTGACCAACATCTAAGAATTCATAGGGGGGGGGGGGCTGCTGAGGCAGCTTCCTTCGAACTCACGTTCATGCTGTATAGTGAGCTCAGAAGAAGCAGGAAGCTGGGGTGTGTGGAGAGGAGTGGAAGGATCTCTTTGTTGATAAACAAGAAGAAAACTCGTTCCAGGATATGGAGCATAGAATAGTTTCCAGAAAGTGGAAAAAAAGAAGTCCTGTCATAGCTACAAGGAAGTCAATAAAGAAGCAGAATTATAACACTGTGTATCTCAGCACCTTTGTAAAGGTTTTTAATGGATAATATTTATTCATGAGGAAATGACTGAAAAAAGGTGATAAAAATGGATTTTGTGACTTTTTTTCTTCATGCAGCAGAATCTTTAATCAACCAAAATGACACATTTTCTTTTTTTTATAGCTGAAGGTTTAGACAAAGAAGTCACTTATTACAGGAGTTTTAATTTTCATTCTTGTGTGTGTGCGCGCGTGCGTGTGTGAAAGTGAGCAAGAGAATCACAAAACTGGCACACTGTAACAAGAGATCTGAGCACACATTCCTGTTTCCTGGCTCAACCCTGCAAAGACTAACTATTTGCATGGGCCACAACATGCTTGAAGTAGCTCCTGTAGAATTAACAGTTCTACTGACTGTGCATCCTGTTCTGCATGAGTGTGTCTTTGCAGGCTTTAGCCTCGAATGCACAGTAGCAAACCAACACCTGCATGCAATCACACACACAAGCACCAATAAAACTTTTCATTGTGGATGACATCCTTTCTTAAGACAAGTTTTGTAATTGCCTTTTAATTCAACACAAATTGCAGTTGCAAACAGTGTATTTGTCTGCTAACTATTGTCTGTGGGGGGGGGTCATATTTGTTGGGGAGAGGGTGAGAAAGGCTTTAGTAGTCCACCACAAATTTCTGCTTTTTGTATTTTTTTCCTGTTAACACTGGCTTGTAAAGAGTGTGACTAGATTACCAGTCCTGTATTTTTTAAAAGTGAGCATAGGGGGAGTTTTATTTTTAAATCTTGTACACCCAGTTTCACAGAGGGCAGAATCATTCAAAGCAACTGCGCCAGATGTTCATAAAGACTCTATAATCTATGCCCATGCTTTCTTTCCCCCCCTGTTTTTTATGTGTTTCTTTGGTAGTAATGGAAGTGTCTCCCATTGTATATAGTAGCCAGCTAGTCATTGGATCTGTCCTTGGTAGGATTACTTCAGGAGCCAACTGTTTTGCATGGACTGACACTGTGTCTCATTTTGTACTACAGTCCTGTGGCTCTTGGTGACAGCTTCTGGGTTGTATTGGCTTGATGGACAAAAAAATAACAAATATTTGACTTCCCCTTGTCAAAGCATAACTTCCTGTCAAAGAGGAGGGTCGCTCCTAGGTTGTTGGGGTCTACTTTATATTAGAGTACCATTTCTAAACAATTTAGAAAAGTTAATAGATGGTTGAATATATGTTTCAGAATAGCTCACCAGTTGTTAAATATTGTTATACTGTTTAGAAAGTTTAGGACCGTGGGTAAGAACCATCTATGAGATTTTATAGTGGTGTCGTCATAATGTGTCTCCCGTGAGCGCAATCCTCTGGGACCTCCATCCACATGAACAGGGCTTTATACTAATACTGAGCTTTGTTGAATGTACCCTAATTCTTTTTCATGTATTTTACTCAATTAATCAATTTTTTGAAATTTATTTAACCTTCAATGTATTTCATGTCTTTCTTCCAAATACGTTTTAAGTATTCTACACCACAATATCTTTTTTAGCCTCTTCATTTTGGAAAACTGCCACAAGATATAACACAGAAAGTTTTGAATTAGATTTATTTTTTCTGAATATCAGGAGTTTTTGCAAACCCCAAATCATGTCCAGAATGAAAGAGGTTCCACTGGGGAAATACATTGTATTTTTTTCAAAGTACTGTTTTTGCTGGTTGCCATGAAATCACTGCACACTGAATTAATAAATTCATGTAGGATGAATTTATGTAGGGTCACCTACTAGGGTGCCAGCCTAGCTAGTTGGGCAGGGCATAGCTACTGAATAAGCCTAATGTTCATTTGAGGCTGTGCTGAAAGAAAATATATGTGCTGATGGTGGACAAGCTGTCAACTTGTCTCCATAACCAGCAATTTGACAACAACTCCTTAATATATTTCTGAAGAATCCGCTATTCTAGTAACATGAGGCAGGCCTTAACCAATCCACAGTGTGATTCCAATTAATTTTTATTGTCAGGGCCTTGCCAAGGAATAAATGAAGTACTACTAAAGAAGGAAGTGCCTTTGAGTCTTTGCAGGGTAGTTTCCACCCATTGCTGAGTAACTACAACCAGCCTAATCCAATATTTATAAACAATGGCAGACAAGCCTGACCCTCCTGAGCCACAGTCCAATCCCATTGCATCCATCTCTGTTGGCCTTCAGGGCTCTAGTGTGTCAGTGGCCCATAGGTTACTACAGAAAAGGGCAATCTTCGTTTCTTGCTCTTTGGAAGAAGTACCTTTATGCAGCCTCACTGCTTGGAAACAGGGGACAAGTATAGGGGGACATCAGTGCCAATGAATGTTGCAGCCATGGCATTAGGTAAATTGAGTAATACTACATGTTGTGGCATGTGAAGAAATTTTAAGCACCAAATTAATGAGCTGCTTTACTAGCAAAGCAACCCAATGTATCATGCCACTGGGTTTTCTGTCCATCACTGATATGATTCCCCAGTGAAACATTGTCCCAAGAAGGCCAGTACAGAAGTAGCAGGATGCATTGTAACAAGGGTGAACAGATGCAATAGAGAAAAAGGTTGTAAAAGAAGGAGTTTTAGAAAGTGAGCCTTGCCATGCAGGAGGTGTGAAAAACTGCCTCACTGGAAATTCCTTCTCCTGCACATCTCTTAAAAGGGACCCTGATCCAATCTGAATCTGGCCAACCTAACTCTGAGTGTGCCTTTATACAGAGAATTGCATATTTCTTTGTATGGCTAGAGTGAATCAGAATACCAGAAAGTGCAAGAATCTGCTTTGCTTTGTATACTTGGTTGTTGCATTTCCAAACAAGTAGACTCTTTATTTCAGTTCCTTAAGAGTATCAACATTTGGTATTCTTTTAATGCTTCCCAGGCAATTTCTGTGAATCAAAACCACATATTTTAAGTTTAAAACATTGATGTTAGCTTAGAATATTCACTAGCACATTCCTGTGGCCTCAACTTGTATGTGTGTCATAAAACAAGAGTAATGCACTGGGGAGAGCAGGATATTCTGTCACTGAGGGGCTGACAGAATTTTTCAGGGATTTGCAGTTTGATTGTACAGACTTCTGTACATGCACAGAAAATCATTTGGACTTTAAGGCTTAACTGTGGCTGAATTTAGAACCATTCAAAAATGTAATCACCTTTAATCTACTCTTTTTTTAAAAGCTGCCCTAAGTTTAAATAGAATGCCTCTAAAAAAATCCAAGATTGCAAACAAGGAATCAACAATACCCATGTACGGAATAAAAACCTATTGATCAGGTTCTATCGCACGCTAGTGTGACCAAGAAACAGAACCCAAGGGGGCAATTTATGAGAAGCAGATGATTGCCAATGACTAGAGTCACTGTGGTCAGCAGAGGCTCAAGTTTAGCCTCCACCCCAGAAGTATCCCTATATTCCCCCACAGGGAGGGTACAGCAGGTGTGGAGACTGTTTTCCAGTCGCGTCATATGCTTGCTGCCGGGGGGGGGGGGCTACTGCTTCCTGGAATTAAAGGTGAATCCCAGGACTGGAAAGACTGAATACCAGCACCATAGGGGGATGCAGCATATCTGTAGCACATGCATACATATCCCGAAGGAGCTTTGCAGTACACAAGCCCTCCTTCCATGCACATTCCCCACCTTTATTACTGATAAGCATTTTGTAAACTGTCCAAATACATAGCCACCCATGCCTTTTCTTTTCCTATATTGCTCATAGCATACAACACCAAACCTTTTCTCCCGGGCATCATCCACCTTGGCTAAGACATGAAGGAGTATCGACAATTCTCATGATTTCCCCCATCCCAAAAGCCTTGTAGGCAGCAAGCCTCTGTACAGTTAAGCTTGCTTAATTCACATTGATTTCAATAAGATTTAAGGTGCAGGATTTATAGCCTTCATCATTTTAATAGCTGCATCCACTCCTGAAGTCCCACAATTAAAGAAGGAAAAACACCTAAGATACTAGAGCCAGTGGTTGTGGAAGAAAATGCAATTTCCCAGCCATGCCTCCCCCCTCCCCATGCCCTAAAAAGGCATATCAATCTAGCTATGGTGAATGTGCTTCCTTGCTTGCTGTCAAGCTGTCTCACAAAACCAGTGGCTCTGTGCATTTTCCATCCTAAGCCAGTTCCGAAACATTGAGCTCCACACATCACTTAGCAGTTGATGTCACATTTCATATGGTTTGTTACCATTCGTAAACAGGCATAACAAGAATTCATTGAATGACAGTGGCCAAGATCTTATGCACCATTATTTGCATGTGTGGCATCCTACCTTATTACCATATCACTTAGAGCCAAATGCTGATGGTTTGTGCATTCAAAAATTATTTATCTGAAGTCAATGGACATAAAGCAACATAGTGCATGTCTCGGGCCTTCCTATTCTCTTCCGTAAAGAGAAAGACATGTGTGAGAATACTATGTTGTGGATATAGTTTATTTATTCTAATTTTCCAAATCTATATCCCACCTTTTTGCCCTCATAAGGGCCACCAAGGTGGCTAACAAATTAAAATATACATGATAAAATCACATATTAAAAACCATTTAAACCAATGAGAAACACATCATTAAAACAATTAAAACCAGGGCTAAAATAAATATAAATTTAAAAACAGCAATTAAAACATTGGGCAGGAAGGAGGGGTCATTGAGGGAACACCAAATAAAACAAACAAAAAAACCCTCTTCCGCCATTAAAAGAAGATGGCAACAGAAGGGGTCAGGAGTCAGGACAGGAGCTCTCTCTGTCAGGATAGAGTTCCAGAGTTTTGGTGCCATGCCCAAGAAGGCCCTCTCCCATGTGGCCACTCACCTAATCTCAGAAGCAGGGCCTTGGAAGATGGCCATAGTGTAGGCTCATAAGGGAGTAGACAGTTCTTCAGATACACAGTATTGCCCTGTTTCTAGAAAAGAACACTAATGCCCCTGTTATCCAGTAAGGCCATGCTGGAATTTATGAACGATAAATAATGGGCCTAATCTCAGCAATTTATATCTTGTTGACTTCAATGAGGTAAATATAAGCATGCGCTCAGCTTGCTTTCCTATTAAAGTGCTAAAATGGCTGGATTGTTGCCAACGTGATTACTGAGCATTCTCCCCATTGAAGACCATCTGCCACATAATGTCTCAGAACTGGGGGAATGTGATATAGGTATGATGTTCTTAAGCAGGGTTTAAAGCTGTTTCAACATTTATAGCTATTTTGCTAAGATCAGAGAAACAAAATTAAATCCACACGTTCATTCATTGGATTAAACACACACACCTATACACACATGCTAGGCCATACTGTTTTCCCTTCCCATGATTCCTTGCAGGCATATTCAGCTCACATAGGGCGGTTGTTTTTGTTAATTTACAAAGTGATATTTTTCTGCATACCTAGGCCTCAGCTATGTAGAAATCCTTACCAAATGTTTTGTTTCTTTTGTGATCATAATGAGGCCTGGTCACTATTAAAAGGAGTGAGATTATACTTACTGTTTATGTTTTAATATTAACAATTCCCACCCCCGTTTCCATTTTTCAAAACCATTAAAGCAACAAATCAAAAAGACCAAAAAGAGAAAAAGCAATACAAATTTTTTTTGTTTTAAAATGGTTTGATGTGCAAAACTTTTCTACAGAAAAGTAGTTCTTTTTGCAGTAGTAGGCTTGTTTGCATTCTACTACCACCACCCCAGGAATTAGAATGTATTGTGAAATAACTTGTCCCTAAATATTTTTAAACCAGGAGATAATTAGCATATTGTTCTCATCCTTCGCAAAGACTGATCAGTCACAATAAATTGAGCTGTATCTTTGTAACTCAGGTTTTCAATAGCAATGGCCATAGACAAATGTCATCTCCAAGAGAAATTCCTTCAAGTTTCTTTAAGACAAATGCAAAGTGATCCAATTATTAGGGTGGCAATCCTAAACACACTTACCTGGGTGTAAATTCCATAGAATTTGGTGAAACTTACTTCTAATTAAACGTGCTTAGGATTGTTCTGCACATCTCTGGATCAGAACTCTTGAGTTCTGTTAATGACTCACTGTGTCTCCTGGAAAAAGCCACTTTCTCTGTAATGTCTCAGTTTATTCACCAGTAAAATGGAAGCGCTTTCAAAAATAATCTCCTGGTTCAACAATGCTAAATTCATGACCATTTAGTTAATCCATGGAAACTTGAATAGTGCATTTTCATTTGGGATACCAAGTGAGATATCCTGTCAAACAGAACAATATTAATGGTAGAAACATGATTTTTGAGGGACTTGAAAAATGGCTACCATGGCTGTTAGCCAGGATGGTCAATGACCTTAACCCTAAAAACTAGATGATGTTTGTAACTGAGAACACCATTGCTACTCTCTGATATTAAACTCTGAAGTATATAGGTGTGCCAACTGCCAAAGTACCAGAATAAATTAGTTGTTGCTTGATGGTATATGGAGCTACAAAGACTAGTGAGTGAGTCCTCAAGACACCACAACGTTGGTGTGATGAAGGAAGGAGTACTCAGTTCACAGTGTGGCTATTTCCAAATCCAGTCTGAAGATTGAGAATTTCATTGTTTGGAAACCACAGGGCTAACTTTATAATTAACAGCTATTTTGTTTTTTTCACATCATAGCAATTATAGATTAATCAGGCAATGGGACCAAATAACAAATATTCTTTTGAGTCTTGGTTTCAATCAATGGTTTCTTGATTTTGTGTGTGTACTCGCATATGTATTGGTTTTTATCCCTTTGCTAGGCACGGCAATTTAAAAAGCCATGCAGAAGAGATTACAATCCATCTCATATGCATCCGTTTCTCAATTCTCTGTTGTGATTATGACCAGAGTTGCAACTGGCTCCACGGACCAATGAAATATATTACAGAACATGTGTAATGACGGTATATTTTTGATAAATTAGTGAGACATTCCAATGCAATGGTGTTTGCATTAGAAGTTTTATGTTGTTATCAATACCTTCTCTCAATTGCATTATTTTCTATTTTCATACTCTCAATGGGCTTTGCTTATGAAACATCACAACCGACTGAGACAAAATGTACTGTACAAAACTGCAGGTAGATTCATTTGAGGAAAACTTTATAAAGAATCCTGAGTTTCCTGTTGTCTTCTTTTGAATCTGTAGTGCATATGTTGAAACTTGTATATCATTTACAGTACTGCGTCTTGTGCCACTGCTGTACCCGATGTATCCAACCGGATTAAATGGAATATGTGCCACAAAGCACTGAACTCTTGTAAATTTCTTTAATGGGGCTCTTGGATTACATCCAATCAGTCATGAGATCCCACCTCAGATCTCTGCCCACTAAATGACTGTCCTAGGTTATCCTCGAATTACTTCCAGGAAGCTCCCACCAGTGGTTTACTCAGCCTACTCCACCTTTTCTATATGGAAAAAATTATTTTTTTAGCAGTTATAGTTCTCCTCCCTCTTTTTTAATTTCACAACAATCCTGATGTGCAGGTTAGGCTGAAAGTGACTGGCCCACCATCACCCAGCTTTAGTGACCATTCTGTGAGCCCTCTGAAATGACAGTCCTGTCACATGTTGGAAATGAAGGACGATGCGGTACCTCTTTTCAGCAAGCGCACCAGTACAAGGGGCAGTAGAACTAGCCAGGTGGACAGATCAGGTTCTTTTATTGCTTTCCTCTTGTCTCTCTTGTGCGCCTAGCCCTTTATTGCTTAGACTGCTAATTTCAGGGCCTAACTTCTGGCTCCCCCTCCTCCCTCTCTCCAACCACCAAGAGGGCAACATGTGCTATCTGCCGCTTCCAGTTACTTAGAATGCCTATCTCATCTTTCTTATCACAGTACGGACTTCTTTATCAATAAATATCCCTTCATTTCTCAAGGCAACAAACCTCATGCAGACTTTAGCCCCCCTCCACTTGCACATAGCTAACTCAAGCTACTATTACAAAAGATTTTCCCCCTACACATCCCTTTTGTCACTTGTATACTGAATACAATATTACCCCTACAGGAAAAGCATGGCAAAGAAAGCAAAATTATTCCTATCTGGTCCAATTAGAATTTGAAATGCTAGAAGCATTTAAATCACATCGAATCCTCAGGAAAGAAATCCTCAGACTGGCTTACCAGTTGTGGGGAAATGTTCTGAGTGTGTTTTTTGCAGGATCTGTGTTCTTGGCTTTCCTCAAACACAAGGGATAGTCTGAAGTTATCTTCAGAGGTTTGCTGGAGTCTTGGAGAGATTTACCTCTAACCAACCTTGCCTTTTAAACAGTCCTGCAATTAGTTATTACATTTATATCCTGTTTTTTTTCTTCTACTATGAAATTCAAAGGGGCTGGGTAACTGCCTGCCCCACCATTGGCTCAGCCCCCAACCTAGAACCCATAGTGGCCTGAGAGCCTAGAGGGGTGGCTCTGTCTTCAGCTCTCAGGAGACAGAGAAAGGCAGCGAAGAACAGATGGTAACTAAATTAAGAGAAGATGAGATCTGTGAAATATGTCATTTTGTTGGTTTCTTTGTAATCATGCAACTTTGGTTTTACTACTTAAGTCAAGTACCAAAGTGCCCCAAACCCCATTGCTTTATGTAGGGTGACTTATATTGAGTCCTATTTTCTATCGATCAAGGAAACCCTGCCCCCCCCCCAACTTCTGTTTAAAGGGTGGTGTTGAGAAGAGGGAATCAAGGAGTGTTGGATTGCCTCATCCGTGGCTGTTCTAGTTGACTACATTAGTAATAGTTGACTACTACTAGTTATTTACAGAACTGGGAGAGAAGAAAGTCAAGGTGTTTCTCTCCAGTAAAGTCAAAGCCCTGGCAGTGGCAGCAGTCTTTATCCTCCACAGGGTGATGGTTGCAAGGTGAGGTTAAAAGGGCGGGCCATTCTCATCAGCCAGGACAACCTCTCCAAGCAGCAGAGCTAGGCATCGAGCTGTAACTTTGGAGTGGGTTATTACAGTCCAATCATTTATTGCTTTTAGAATCCTGAGTTAGGTTAATACCAGAATTAAGGTATTAGGAGGATTATCCTATAGTAATTTATATTGGACTCAAAAAGAAACACAATTCCAGATGTAATTTTTGCCTACTTGGGGGAGAGGCTGTGGCTCAGTGGGAAGAGCCTCTGCTTTATGACATCTCCAGTTAAAAGGACCAGCATTTGATGACATGGAAGACCCTGGAGAGCTGCTGCCAATCTGAGTAGACAGTTCTGACATTGCTGGATCAACGGTCTAATTCAGTATAAGGCAGGTTCATGTGTATTTCATGTGTTCCAAATTCTCAGAGACTACACCACCCACCCAGAAGATCTGCCCTCCGAAATTTCAAGCAGATAGGAGAAAACATTCTGTTCAGTTCTATTTATTGGAACATTTATATCCCGCTTTTCCCTCTGTAAGTCAAAGCAACTGACAATCTGTTCCATTAGCATCTTAAGTGTAAAAAAAAAATTATAAGCACCTCCAAAGACAATGCCACCCTTTACTGCCTCAGGAAGCCCATTTCACAAACCGGAAGCCATTACTGAACAGAAAAAAGCAGCCCAGAAGTAAAAACTAGCAAAATGTAATTGGCACATGAAGACCAATGGAGAAATATGGTCCTTCA
>NW_015168076.1:0-26732 GCF_001447785.1 Gekko japonicus
TGGGTTCCTTTGGATTGGAGCGGGTGCGATGGCTTGCGCTGGAGTTTTTGAACTTCGTCCTCCTCGGAGTCGGCCAACTCCGCCTGGGTTTGGGTACGATGGACCTGGGTGCGGTCGGGGTGTGCCGTTTCGAAGGCCACCGCGTCTTTTAAGGCCTTGGCCAACGTCAGGTCGTCTTCCCTGATGAGGCGTCTTCTCAGTTTTGCCTCCCGCAGACCCACCAGGAATTGGGTCAACAACGTGTCTTCCAGGCTGGGGAAGTCACATTGTGTGGCGGCTTTCCGAAGGCCGGCCAGGAAATCCGCCGCTTTCTCCCCCGGGGCTTGGACTTTTGCGCAAAAGTCCATGCGCGCAGCGAACTTCGTGGGCTTGGGAGCTAGATGGTCCGTGAGGGCCTTGATGAGGTTATCGAAGGTCTCCTCCTCTACCTCTTTGGGCGATATCAGGTTCTGTAAGAGGATGAGGGTATCCATCCCACAAAGGCGTATGAGATGGGACCTTTTCATCCCTGCGTCAGTAACCTGTAAGCAGGCCAAATAGTTCTTTAGAATCATTACCCACGTTGTCCAGCGCTCCGGTTGGCTCAGATTAAAAGGGGCGATGCCCTCATGAGAGGTCCCAGCAGGGACGGCGGCTGCGGCGACGGCGGCTGATGACGCTGAGGAGGTGCTCGGAACCGACATTTTCGCTTGACCGCTTGACCGTTCGGTTTGGCTGGCGAGGCTGGGCGAGGTTGGCCGCGAGGCGGGGTATCAAGGAGAGGCGCGGTGAGGCAAGGCGAGGCGGAGCTTGGAGAACCGGCACGGTGTGGCGGTCGATTCGATTCAAGGCGGCACACGAGGCGAGGTGCTGCGAGGCGAGGCGCTGTGCTAGCTGTGCGGGCCGAGGCGAGACGCGGAACCACGGCGAGGCGTGCGGTAGGCTGAGGCGAGGCGCGGCGAGGTGCGGCGGGTAGCCGAGGATGAGCAGGAGCAGCGTGGCGAGAGACTGCCGGTAGTTGACGGAGCGAGGGCAGAGCGAGGGAGCGAAGATCCCGGCGAGCTGTGGCGTCGGTTGCGATCGGTGCTCGGTGCTGCTGCTTCTTCTCCGGGTCTGTTCAGGAAGGATAGAATCCCATCCTCGTCGCCAGTGAAAAGTACTCAGAAACGTGGAGTGATTCAGCAAGAGTACTTTATTAGATCAGAACAAGACAAAGAACCCCGGCACGCAGGCCGGTATATATGCCCAGAATCCCACCACCAAAACACACCCCCTAGTGACCCTATAGGTTATTTACAGTGGCCGAGAGTCTCATAGGCTCTCGGCCGCGGACCTTGCCCTGTGGTTGGTGCGGGCTAGGATCCGCTCTGCTATTGTCCTCACGGAACGAAGCTTTGGACTTGTGCGCGACCGCATGGCCCAACGGTCGCGCACGTGGCAATACGGATACATTACAGGTTTATTTGAAACTAAAACAAACAACAATAATAGTATACCCAATGTAACAAACATTTGAGCAAGAATATAAGTAAAATACTTTGTGAGCATTCCTATCTTCACATATAAACTCAACCATTCATATCTCATGTGTGTGCACGCAATCAAAGTGCCTTGAAGGAAAAAAATAATTTGCAATGAACTCTCATCCTCTGGGAGGAGAACCTAAGTTCCCAGTCTGAGGCCACAGCACACCTGTCACAGAGGTTATACGTAACTCAGATAATAGGTCTTCAGCATTTCAGGCAGAAGCTCTGTGTAATAAGATGCCTTTTAAAATTAACATATTGTTTTAAAATGTTTCTATGCATATACACAAAATAAGTATACCTATTGAACTAGCTAAGAAACCCTCACCTACAGTATTTGTTTTCATTTTGCAGGCATCTAATGCACTTATGCAAAAGGAAAAGGAAATGCTTCTTTTCCTGGCTATCCCTGTACATCATTGAGAGTCAGTTTGGTGTAGTGGTTATGAGCAATGGACTCTAATCTGGAGAACCAAGGTTGATTCTCCACTCCTCCACATGAAGCCAGCTGGGTGACCTTGGGTCCGTCACAGCTCTCTCAGAGCTCTCTCAGCCCCACCTACCTCACAGGATGTCTGTTGTGAGGAGAGGAAGAGAAGGTGACTGTAAGTCACTCCAAGACTCCTTTGGGTAGTGAAGGGCAGGGTATAAAACCAACTCCTTCTTCTACATACTGAGCTGAGCCATTTTTAACCTCAACTGCTACTTGTACCACTGATAGTTGGTGCTGAAGGACTGGTGAGAGCTGTTTGCACAAGTGTACAGTAAGGAAGAAATTCTGACCAGATTTGGACAGGAATGTAAGTGATTTTTGAAACATGAACAGACTTTGATGTAGTAATGCTATTATCAACTTTCAATTAAATTAAATCAAAACTGAGAAGACCTCATGACTTCAACAGATGTTCCAGTTTCATTTAGGTGCTTTAAGCAATTTAGCCATGCAACTCAATCATGTTTAATCAGATTTAAGTTTCACTGTGTTTTTCACCCCAGCTCAGGGGGTGAGGCTTGAGTGGCTTGCAGCCACCAGGCCTCACCGATCTTCCCCCAGGCTCTGAAGCGAGGTTCAAGCGGCTTGTAGCCGGTGGGCCTCGCCGATCTCCCCCCGCCTCCTCCCCCCGGCTCCGAGGCAGTTCGCAGATCGTTCCCTGCGCATGCGCAGGGGACGCTCTTTTACTTTTGGGGGGATTTAAATATCCCCCTGATTTTTTTTCACCTTTTCAGATTTTTGTGCACACCTGGGGACTGCCCCAAGTGTGCAGGAAAATCTCCCTGCCCCCCAGGTGCCCCCAATGTGCGGATTTAGATATCCGCACGCAGGGGGCGCCTTTCGCTATTAGTATATAGATTCTGCTATTTGCAGAGGCAAAGGATTTTACATAAAGCCACTGTCTGCATTATACCCTAAATATCAAAATATCCCCGAAAAAACAAAGAAAAAAGAAACCACTGGGACCTGCCCGTCTTCTAAAAACACTTGGTAGGCACTAGGAAAGGTGCCAGTGTGCACCACGCTGAAGACCATTATGGCTTCACCTGGAACCCCATAATTGCTTCTAGAAATGAAAAGATAGGTTTGCCAAAATTAACAAAACTCAAGTGGTTAAGACGCTGAACTGCAGGCTGTGGAAGGTCAGTAGTTCAGCAGTTCAAGACCCGGGTGCTGCATGATGGAGTGAGCTCCCATCTCTAGTTCCAGCTCCTGCCAACCTAGCAGTTCGAAAGCAAGAAATTGCAAGTAGATAAATAGGTAGCACTTCGGTGGGAAGGTAACAGCGTTCCATGCGCCTTGGTGTTTAGTCATGCCGGCCACATGACCACGGAAACGTCTTCGGACAGCGCTGGCTCTTCGGCTTTGAAACGGAGATGAGCACCGCAACCCTAGAGTCAGATTCGACTGGCTTTCGAGCAAGGGAACCTTTACCTTTAGCAACCCAAAATATCAAATGTGCATGAGAATACTGTCACTAAATGTGTTGGGTTTACTGATCTCTAGCAGATGAATCAACATAATCAAAGCTATTACCAACTGTGTGCAAACATAGGAGATAGTGGGATAGGAAATTCCTGAAGACCTGGTAATTTTCTACGTGGATTTTGACCGATTTTAGCACACTTCACTTTACATTTTATAAAGATGTTCTGTGCTTCAAAATGAGGCATTAATGACTGTTATAGGTCAAGTATATCTCTTTCCAAAGCAACTGGCCCTGCTGGTGGATCTCCTGATGGGCACCTGGGTTTTGGCCACTATGTGACACAGAGTGTTGGCCTGGATGGGCCATTGACTTGATCCAACATTGGCTTCTCTTATGTTCTCATGTTCTAACAAAAATAGAAGCAAGTGTGGTGCAGTAGTTAGAGCAGAGGTATTGAACTCATTTGTTATGAGGACCTCAGGGCCGGATCTGACATTTGTCAAGCCAGGCCATGTCTGTCATAAAATATAATACCATGTACCGGAGATACAAACTTTATAGAGGACACAGGCAAACCCAATTAATGATATTATTTTTTACTCAAAATACAAAGAAAATAAATTGATTCCTACCAGTGAAAGCAACGGATTTACTGGGGAACCCACAAAAGCTCCAATCATATGCAAGACTAGGCTTTTTCCAAAGGATACCATAAAAGGGGAGGTACTTTACATTGCCATACCAATTAGTTACTTTTTGTATGTATAATACTTTTAGGAGATGAGTCATTGTCCTTGTAAGTAGAGAAGGTAGTTTTCAGCACACACCCATTCGCCCAGCCTCACCAGCCAAGCATGGCTACAATCCTACATTTCCTCTCCTTCCCTGTTCTACCTCTGAGGATCTTGAGGAGGCACACCGTACTCCCCTCTCCACCGCCCCATCCCCCCAACCCTGTGAGGTGGGCCAGACTGAGCAACCAGCTCCAGGTGACCCAGACAACTGGGTCCTGGCTCTGAAATGACTCTCCCAGATCCTCCTACTCCCAGTTCTCATCCCTCCTGCATTTCCCACAGAAACAGTGGGGCTAAGGGGAAGGCCTGATGGAAAGGCTGTTCCTGAAACCTCCAGAGGGAGTTTTTTGTCCTCCCGTGACCCCTCCCCCTCACAGGTTGAGAACAGCTTGGGGCAGAGAAGGGAGGTTGCTGTTCCCCAGCCGCCCCAACACTCACTCTGCCTCCCGGCTCTGCTGCTGTTCATACATGCGATGGCAACATCAGTGCCCCTTTCCCCCTTCGCACCTACACTTGCTTCCAAGGCTGAGAGGTCTTTCGCTCAGACATGAGACAGCCCAGTGGCCTCCCAATTCATGTGCCGGACCTCCTCCTCCTCTCTTTCCTACTGGCCCCAACCCTTTGTTGGCAAACTGCTGCTCCGCATGCCTGCTCTCACCAGCTCCACATGGCTGCTCTCACCAACCCCCCTCATGGTCACCGTTTGAAAAAATGTGAAGCTGATTGGTGCAGCGGTGGCAATGCCGGCCACTCTGCTCTGTCCCCCCCCCCCCAATGTAATAGCTTTGCCAATCCTCACTGAACTGCAGCTGGAGAAACCGGGAGGGGAAAAACACCACACCTCTTTCTCCACTTTTGCTTTCATTCCCCACACACTATTTTATCTCAGCCTCTTAGCCCCACCCCCTAGCTATTTCCTTTCTTTTTCTTGACAGCTTCAACTACACACACAGGTGACACCTCACCATGCGTGCCTGCTTGTCCACTCACCCCACCAAGCAGCCTCCTACCTTCCCGTCCTAGCACCAGTTGCTCACGGGCAAGGTAAGAGCCCTGGACGAGCTGGTTTTGGCCCCTGGGTTGTATCTTTGATATCCCTAAATTAGAGTGTCAAAGCAGGATTTGGGAGGCCACAGGTTCAAATGCCTGCTCTACCATGAAGTTTTCTGTGTGACTTTGAACTAGTAATTCTCTTCCTCACAGGGTTGTTGTAATGATAAAATAGACAAGTGAGAACAATGTAATTTGTCCTGGGAGGAATGGTGGAATAAACAGGTATTTAATAAATAGCAGGGATATTGTAACATGGAACAAAATAAGGTTATATAAGCTACATCAGTGATGAATGCACAGTACTACAGCAGACTTGCAGTCCATTCCTACACAGCATTTACACCAAAGATAGCTTAAGAAGCTTCCAATTTTTCTTCTTTTGGCAAACAAACTGAAACAAATATAGTCCGCTCTGACAAGACCCTGACAGTCATTAAGAAATAAAAGCAAAGTCCCAGGCTTCACACACCTACTTGAAAACTGTGCCACACAAGGTCTTGTTTTGATAGTACTGCCTCTCCTAAAGTTGCTTGGGAGGCATGCAGGAGGATGGGGGCAGAGATGATGACTGTGAAGGATATACTACTATCCGAAGAACCAAATGAAAAGTTTTGCATGTTCTGGTCTTTCTGGTGTGCTCCACACTACCAATGGTTTTTGGGGTAGGGGCCGAAGAGAGTTCATGTGTTCTGGCTTAGATGTGATATTCTATTCTAATAAAAGAGATATCACCTTATCTGTATTATATTTTCTGGCACCAACATATTGCTCAGTGGCATATTAAACTCATTGATTTTTTTTCTTCAATTATTCTAGGAACTGGAACTTTAAAGCCTAAAGGCTCCAGGTTTATGTAGGGCTCTAGATAACTGTATGCAGACAACAGCTAGAAACAAACTCCCTTTCATTTTCCAAGAAAACAATGTTTCTTCTACTATAGCTATATGAAAAAAAATCAGTCCTATTCACTGATCCTACATCTGCCTTCTCTTTAAAATTGGGAACTGTCATTCAGTAAAACACCTGGACACGACAAAAAAAAAGCATTGTTACAAAAGCACAATTCCTCTACAATAAAGGGAAAATAATACTAAAAATACTCAATTCCCAAGGTCCTGAGTGGGATTCTACTCCTCAAGTTTCCTTCTGAAATCTTCAACATACTGTGTCCAGACTCCATCACCAAGGCTGTGTTACACTTTGCTTGTAGGCAGAAAAATGATGGATGGCTCCTCACGCTTGCAATAGAGAAGCAGGATTCCCAACTCCTGCTTGTTTCCAGGTGACTGAAATTCTGGGCACAGATGTGCAGTGAGATTAATATCTGATTCTGTCTGCTTCATGCAGATAACCTCACCTTTTTGGAATCTGTAGGTAACTTAATCAGAAAGGATCCTATTGCCAGCTCTGAATTTGGGGTGGAGCCTGAGGAGGGTGGGGTTTGGGGATGGGAGGGACTTCAGCAGGGTATAATGCCACAGAATCCACCTTCCAAAGTGGCTATTTTTTCTATGTGAACTGATCTCTGTAGCCTGGAGGTGAGCTGTAATAGTAGGAGATCTCCATCCACTACCTGGAGGTTGGTAACCTTACCTATACACCACTCCACATTCTGGCCACTGTGTGACACAAGAGTGCTGGACTGGATGGGCCATTGGCCTGATCCCACATTGGCTTCTCTTATGTTCTTATGTACTCTGGAGAAAATGAGGCTACAGTCTTAAGGGCTCTTTCCTGGGAATGAGCTCCACTGAATGATATGGACCTTACTTTCTGAGTAGACCTACTTATGACTGCTCCTTGTATCCCACATGACCTACTAGGAAGCCTTTCTTTCAATCCCTGATATGCACAGAGAATAGCTTTTTTAAAAAAAGAAACATAATACTAAACAAACATTGCTTACAAATATATTTCACCTAGCCTCTTAAGCTCTGCAGACGTTTCTGTATTAACAACAGCTACATCAGGGTTCAATAAGATAATTCCTTAGTTTTTAAATAAGACTTAATATCACTATACATATTTCTAAAGAACAATAGAAAAATGCAATGGAAACATTCCTATTGCATTACAATCTGTCTCTGGTTTGTTCCCTAGAGTTATAATTAATTTAATTTATATGACAGGCTGCAAATTTGTTTGAGAAAAATAGCATAACAAAGACCGGGCAATCATGAGCTCAAAGAAGAAACATTAACATTTAAACAGGATTTAGGTGGGTAATTGTGTTGGTCTGAAGCAAGTAGAACCAAGTTTGAGTCCAGTGGCACCTTTAAGGCCAACAAAATTGTATTCAAAGTATAAGCTTTTGTGTGCAAGCTCACTTTGTCAGACAGGAGGTGTGCCTGCACACAAAAGCTTACACTTTGAATAAAACTTTGTTGGTCTTAAAGGTGCCACTGGACTCAAACTTTGTTCCAACATTTAAGCAGTACTTTATAAACATGTAATCTCTAGGCTAGTTTGCTTTATTGGAAAACCTCTTCTAAACAAACTATTAACATTACATGTTAAAATTTAATGAATCTGTACTTGGTGTTAATACACACTGAAAGCAAAGATAAAAATTAATTGTCAAAAGGCCTGTTGGAAAAGAACAATTCAAAGTTAGTGAAACAGCTGAGAAGCTGAGCAAGGAGGAACAGCCATTAGGCAGGTTCCGTCGACATCAGCATTTGAATGGATTGTGGCCTCCTCCTCCTCCTCCTGCATTCTTAGCCAAAAAAGGCAGGGAGACCAGTGATGCTTAGTGAGAGTTTAGTTAATCTGATGAATTCAAATTCTGTTTTCTAATCTGGAGAACACTTAAATTAATAGGTTACAATTCTAAATAAACTTATTGGGAAGTAAGTTTGACTTCCTTCTGAGCAGCACAGCAAACACTGCAGTGTTTGGAAGCTAGTGTTCACTATGGACATTAATAGCAATTTTGCTTATGAGTTCTATAGAATGAGAACTGTGCTATTAATTGTTTGGGAATATTCTAATTGATTTTCAGCTTAAAAAATCAAACATTTTGTAGTTGGAGGGTGTTTGTCAGGGGTCATATATTAACTGATCGCAAAAATATTCAAAGCTTTCCCAGGAGAATTTTAAAGTATCCTGTTGTAACTAGTATATCCAGACTAGGCCAGAGTCATTAGGTACGTGCTAAAGTTAGCTCTATGTACAATTACTTGGGAGTAAACCCCATTATACTCAGAAGGAGGTTGTTTTGAGTAACCATGCCTGGGGTCAGGCAGCACATGATTTCTTTTAACTGAGGAATTATCTCCAATGCAAAGTGTAATCAGGTACAAGTGGTTACTGTAACTCTGAGTTTCAAATTAAGCTTGGACTTCTAGAAATACAATTAAATACTTGGACAAAGTTTGAGTCCAGCGGCACCTTTAAGACGAACACAGTTATATTCAAATAAATAAATAAATATTTGTTGGTCTTAAAGGTACCGCTGGACTCAAACTTTGTTCTGCTGCTTCAGACCAACATGGCTACCCCTCCATATATAGGAGCTGCGGTGGCTCAAGTGGTTAAGATGCTGAACTGCAGGCTGTGGCAGCAGTTCGAGACCTGAGTTGCCACATGACGGAGTGAGTTCCCGTCTCTAGTTCCAGCTCCTGCCAACCTAGCAGTTCGAAAGCAAGAAATTGCAAGTAGACAAATAGGTACCACTTCAGTGGGAAGGTAACAGCGTTCCGTGTGCCTTGGTGTTTAGTCATGCCGACCACATGACCATGGAAACGTCTTCGGACAGGGCTGGCTCTTCAGCTTTGAAACGGAGATAAGCACCGCAACCCTAGAGTCGGATTCGACTGGCTTTCGAGCAAGGGAACCTTTACCTTTACACACACACACACACACACACACACTGTAAAATCAACACCCAGGCCAAACCGCTGGACCTAGAGACACCAAATTTGGGGAGAGCGCTCCTACCATGGCGTAGGTGCTCACTACGAACATAGAGTTTCCCCTCAGATGGCTGTGGCCCCGCCCCCAGCGTGCCCGGCGTCAGCACGTCACATCCGGCTGACGTGCACGCCGGGGTGGGGTTTCCCCCAGGGCCCGATTCCGCGGCGGCGGAAATCAGGCCTCCAAAGCAGGGAGAAATCCGCCCCCCGGGGGGACTTGGCAGCCCTAGAACAACACAGTCTCCATATGAGCAAAACAATCCAGGAACAGAAGTAGAGAAGCCATCACTTTCATGGAAGATAGCAAGAGTTGACTTAAATGGACAGTTCTATGTGGCCTGCTCCAGGGTGAGCTCATCAAGCAGCCTGGTGATCCTAGCACCTGAGGGCAGAACCACCAATGTGGTCTAGAGAGAGGTCCTTCAGTAGAGAGAGAAAAAAAGTACATATGTCTCACTTCATTTCTTACACTACAATCTTCTCCATTAGAATTTCTACAACAAATGTCACATTTCAAATTTCACATCATCGGTATTATAACTGGATTTATGGAACTTAAATACCATAGCAAAGCACAGGTATCAGGCTAGTGTAACAATATAGTACAAAGCATTTTTTTTTGCTTTCTTTCTGGCACTGATGTTTATTGCACTAATAATGCAAAAAATACGCTTACCCAAACTCCACGTTTTATGATGTCTTGGTTTCAATTCTAAGTGTGGTTCCAGTGTAACACTGCAGCTCTCAACAACTTAGACTGTAAAGAAAACATGGTGAACAAAAGCTTGCCTCTTCCTCAAGGCAGCTGCCACAACATTTATTAAATATTTTGCTTTTCTTTTCAATTGTTTTACTTAGCCCTCTGAATGCCATACACTACTCCAGCATTATCTCCAGAGAAACAAGTTAATGTTGCAAAAAAGGCTTTTTCCTAACTCAGCCTAGTCCAAAGGATAGTCTCTTACCTTGATATGGTCGATCTGGCCCCCTGGATCCATGCCACAGTAACATCAAGACTAGGGGTCATTTCGTGGAGAAAGAGGTGCAGGAGCTCATTAGCATAACTCATTAGCATAACTCATTTCCATATGCCACACCCCCTGACATCACCGGAAGTGTGTCAGAAGGCAACACCCACCGCTCAGGCTCCACTGGACTGTTTTGGATTGCTAACTATTGGGAGGGGGGAACATGCAGATCTGCCCACACAGAGGAGGGAGAGCTTGTACCTGAATAAAACCTGGTCTTAAAGGTGCCACTGGACTGTTTTGGACCAGGGGGCTGGGCTCTTCAACTTACCTGGCTCCTTCTTGCTCTGACTGAGGGCTGCTGGGAGCAGGGGGTGGGGCTTGTTGCATGTGCCCGCCCCCTGGGCTCTTTACTGCCGGGGCTCCGCTCCTGTGTGCTCCTGCAGGAAATGACCCCTGATAAAGACTAATCTACTGTAATGCACTGTACAGTGGCCTCCCTTCAAAATCAATCCAGAAACTCCAGTTGGTGCAGAACACCATGCCTCATCTATTATTGGGAGCTTGATGGAGCACACATATTACTCCCACTGTACTGGCCATCACATACAAAGCTCTTCAAGGCCTTGGACCCTCATATCTGCAAGACTTCCTCTCCCCCTATGCATCACCATGACAACTTCACTCACCTGAGCAAAGTTTTCTCCAGGTGCCAACCTGCAAATGAGCAAAATCAACAATTGCCCTGACACTTGCTTTCTCCATTGTGGCTCCCACCTTGTGGAGGTCAAGAAGGCTCTGACTATCCCGGCTTTCAGCAAATGCCACAAAATGGAATTATTCCAGAGGGCTTTTCTATGCAGGCAATAGAGTTCCACTGTTCTAAATGATTCACAAAGTCACTTAGAAAAATTATTAGGGACTGTGGTTTATACTACTGTGTTTAACTTGCTGAAACTAGCATCCTAGTATGAACCCATATTAATCTCTCTGTAGCAGTAGAAAAGAGCAAGAGTCCAGCTGTATCTGAAGAAGTGAGCAATGACTCATGAAAGCTCATATCCTGCCACCAATTTTGTTAGTCTTTTAACTTGCAATTGGACTCTTGCTCTTTTCTATAATCCTATTATGTAAATTTTGCATCAATTAATGTGTCATGTTAATACCTATACTTTGCTTTAGTTCTATTTTTAGATTTCTGTTTGGTTTACAACCCTAATCCTATTGAAGAACAGTTGAATTGATAACCCATCCTTCACTCAGAGTCTCAGAGCAGTTTACAATCTCCTTCCCTTCCTCTCCCCACAACAGACACCCTATGAGGTAGGTGGGGCTGAGAGGGCTCTGAGAGAGCTGTGACTGACTCAAGGTCACCTAGCTGGCTGCATGTGGAGGAGTGGGAAATCAAACCCAATTCTACAGATTAGGGTCTGCCACTCTTAAATACTGTTTACAGAATGTTTCATCCAGTGGATTAGATTGACTCACTCTGTGTAATCTTGCCTTGAGTCCAAAAGAGAAAGGCAGACTATAAACAATGTAAATAAACACATAAAATACACTAATTATTCATTATTATATTGTGATCTTAATGTTTATTTTTTTACTGATAGTCATAGGTTAAATGGAAAAGGAACTACTTTTGAGGAGCAACATCTTCCTCAGTCATCCCACTTCAGAGACCCAGACAACCAAGCTTTACAACTGACAGGCAGTACACAGAACAGCACGAGGGCAGGTTTCATACTGGAACATAGTGCTCCAGTTTACACACTTCATTTTGTTGGCAATCCTTACAACACTGTATGGTAGATAAGTATTATTATTGTAGATTCCACGTGGGCAGGAGTGAGACCTAAGAGGGAGTAGCTTCACAGAAAAATGAGATCTCAACAGAGATTGTCCAGATACATCTCTCAGTCTTTTACAATGCAATCCTAAAGAGAGTTACAGCCTCTTAAATCCCTTGAACTCAATAGTTTTAGAAAACCATAACACTATTAATGACTGCAGTTGCTGCCTGTTCTTCATTAGTGATGTCTCTTAAATCCTATCTGCTTACTAAGTTTTGGAGACAGCTGAACATTAGCTAAGACTTAACTTAAAAAAAGGCAGCAACAAAATCCATGAGTGAATGTACATCAATGGCAATCATTATCAAAATACCATATTTAAAATTTCAATTCCACATTGCCAACTGGTTTTGGTATTTTTTCCCCTTTGTTATAGTATTTCCTGAATTATCACTATGATTTAACAATAGAGGACATCAGTTACTGCAGTTAAATGGAACCTTCATATTGCTGAGGGCAAACGAATATAAGGGACAGAGGTGGGTAATACACTCCTTAACAATTACTTGCCCATCCTATCTGTATTGAACATACAGACTGTAACTTTTTTCTGTGTGGTGACAGCAATGCAGTGATTCTCAAATTGTGTCAGGACTAAAAGAGGGTTTCAAGTCTCTCACAATTGGCTCCCATGGCAAGGAGAAAAAATAGAATGAGCTTGATGTGAATTATGCATTTCTCTCTGCATAACCTGGAAAATGGTTATAACTATTAGTAATGCTGTATATTTATAAACACTAAACTTTTAAAAGTTCAGTGTTAAAGGATATGCAAGGACAGCATGAATATAGTGCATTACTTTGCACGTCAGTCCCCCCCCAAAATAACTTTATTTACTTCAATTATACTCATTTTTCACAGAGATTCAAGGTTCTGAAGAGTGTAATACAGTTACACTTACATAAATTACATAAACAGAAGCAAATTCCACTTCAAAAAGGTGGAGAACTACTGCTGTAACAATGAGACAAAGATGGTTCCTTCTTTGCTCATGTTTTCGAGAGCTGTTCTGAGCTGTGGAAACAGTACTGGAGTAGCTGGACCCGTGGTTTCATCCAGTAGTGCCCTAAACCACATTGCCTATGGAGACCTGTGCCTTTTATTCATTTGTGTTGTTGTTGTTGTTGTTCAGTCGCACAGTCGAGTCCGACTCTTCGCGACCCCATGGATCATCTCCCGCCAGGCCCTCCTGTCTTCCGACGTCCTCTGAAGTTGGCTCAATTTCATGTTCGTTGCATCGATGACACTGTCTAACCATCTCATCCTTTGCCGTCCCCATCTTCTTTGACCTTCGATCTTTCCCAGCATCAGGGTCTTCTCCAGTGAGTGCTCCCTTCTCATTTGGTGGCCAAAGTATTTGAGCTTCAGTCTGAATTATTTTACTCAGGCTCTGCTGGACTATCTTATCTCTGCTAAATACCATTTTTTCAATATCTCACTATCAGCGGACTTTTGTTGGCAGGGTGATGTCTCTACTTTTTATCATGCTGTTTAGGTTCGCCATCGCTTTCCTCCCAAGGAGCAGGCGTCTTTTAATTTCATGGCTGCAGTCACAGTCTGCGGTGATCTGGGATCCCAGGAACGTGAAGTCTGTCACTACTTCCACAGCTTCCCCTTCTATTTGCCAAGGAGTGATGGGGCCGGATGCCATGATCTTAGTTTTTTTGATGTTGAGCTTCAAGCCCACTTTTGCGCTCTCCTCTTTTACTCTGAGCAAGAGGCTCTTTAGATCCTTTTCACTTTCAGCCATTAGAGTGGTATCATCTGCATATCTGAGGTTGTTGATCTTTTCCCCAGCAATCTTAATTCCCGCTTGTGATTCATCCAGGCCAGCATTTCGCATGACGTACTCTGCATATCTATTAAATAAGCAAGGTGACAATATACATCCTTGTTGTACTCCTTTTCCAATGCTGAACCAATCAGTTGTTCCATATCTGGTTCTAACTGTCGCTTCTTGGCCCTTATACAGGTTTCTCAAGAGATATGTGGGGTGGTCTGGTACTCCCATCTCTTTAAGGACCTGCCATAGTTTGTTGTGATCCACACAGTCAAAAGCTTTAGCATAGTCAATGAAGCAGAAGTAGATGTTTTTCTGGTACTCTCTTGCTTTCTCCATAATCCAGTGAATGTTGGCAATTTGATCTCTCGTTCCTCTACCTCTTCGAAACCCAGCTTGTACTTCTGGCAGTTCTCTATCCACGTACTGTTGAAGCCTAGCTTGTAGGATCTTGAGCATGACCTCGCTAGCGTGTGATATGAGTGCAATTGTGCGATAGTTTGAACATTCATTTGTGTACACAGCACATTTTAAGCAACTTCTGTAAATAATAAATGGGATTAAAGAAGTAGTGGCTTAAGAGTCCAAGCTTTATGCCAGGAACTCCTTGGCTCAAATCTAACCTCAGTTTGTACTCTGCTAGCTGGATAGCTCAGGCTAGCCCGATCTCAGTTGCCCCATCACTATTTGGATGGGAGACCACCAAGGAATACCAGGCAATGGCAAACCACCTGCCTCTTGCCTTGAAACGCATAAATCAGCTGAGACTTGCTGGCAAACCCGCCCCCTCAACCCCTTGAAAGCAATACGGAAATAATACTGGTTCAGACACCTCAGATGAATGTCAGGCATTTATGACTATTAACCATATTTAGTCACAAGTAAGTTCCACCGATTTAATCGATTATTCATATTTTATGTAGAGGCAGAATAAACAGATCAATGGTGAAGAGGACCGTAAACATTTGGGGGGACACCGTGTGAGCATGGCTGCGGAACCACTGCTCCGTCCACCATCTATTGAGACGCCCCCCCCCCCTTCCACTTCGCCTGTTCTCCACCGAAAGAAGCACGGTGTAAAAGGAGTGCTGCACGAACTGTAAAGAGGCTCTGTGCTTCTAGGTAAGCTTGCGCTTAATAGGGATGCAGCTAGGCTGCGTGCTGCTGAGGTGGCTGTTCGTCTTTGGGCACTAAGCCTCAGGCTAGGAAAAGGCGGTTTCTTGCCTTCAGATTTCATCGCCTTGGGTAAATAAGAAGGCAGACAAGGACTTCCTGAGGGAACTCCGGTGCCTCTGCAAAGGCAGAAATGACAAGGTGGAGGGAGGTATACACGAGCAGCCGCCGCTTGATTTGGCCTTGTCGCAACGAGGAGCGCAAGATGAGCATCGCCCCGAAAGCCGCTCGAGGAATCCCCGCGGCGGGCGCCTTCTGTGTGTGTGAACCTGAGGGAGGGCAGAGGAGCAGCGGCGCTGACGCTTCAAGGGGGCGGTTACTTGCGAAGCTGAAGCGCGCGGCGCCCAAGATGGCGGCGGCTGCTGAGCGGTGGCTTCGGGGACGATGGCCGCAGGAGGTATTGAAGCGCTAAACGGGCTTCCCGCCCCCCCCGCGGCATGCCTCAGGCCAGGCGGGTGAGAGGTGGGCCACGGCCATCCTGACGGAGGCGCAGGACTTCAGGGTGGCGCGGCGCCTACCGATTGTGGGGAGGAGGAGGAAGAAAGAGAGAGCCGGGTCCCGCCTGTTACTCCCCTCAGCTCTCCCCATCACTCGGGGAAGTCCTAGCTCCCGAGTTCGGTTTTGGCGCCTCTCCGAGGGAGCCAGAGAGAGGAGGGAACTTCTCCTGCGCTCGCCTTGGGAAGCCTCAGTCTCTCCCGTTAGCCGCCACGAGGAAAAGCAAAGGCTGCTTCTGTTGTGGCGGTCTTCACGACCGGGAGGCTCGGCTCCGAAGCGTCCCTATGTGGGAGCCCAGCTATTGGGGTGCTGCTCGCTTATTTTCTTCCTGTCTTGTGGTGGGGTGGGCGGGCCTCTGAGGCGTCTCCTCATCTTCAACCCTTGCAAGTAGTTTAAGGGGTGGAAAAGAAGCCCGTGCGGAGGGGAGGTGGTCTCGGTGCAGTGTCGGCCTCGGAAGGTTAAAAGCCGTTCCAGGTGACTACATGTTTTGTTTTTGAGGTGGTTGGCGGGGGAGGGGAGGGGAGAGGAGGTCATAAAACCTTGTAAAAAGGGGTGGCTGTTCCACGATCATCTGTCTGGGACTTTGTTCGCCAAATCGGAAGATGTTTTTCGGTCGGTTGAGATTTGCCTATCAGAGATACCTGACTTCCAGAGGAAGCACTTGTTGTAACTGAAATAAGAGGGGTTTCTGAAAACAGAGGATATTGTGATTTATAACTCATGTATATAGTCAGTACATGGGCACTTCCCGTGAATCCATGTCCCCGCCCCCAGCAATATGCATTTTATTACTTGGAAAGTTGATGCAGTATGTAGAATGTAAGATCACCTCTGTTTGCTTTTCATTGACTGATCTAGAATAAATACTTCCTGCTTTTGATCATCGAACAGACTTCAGACTAATTTCATTCTTTGAAAAGTAGGTAGCTGTGTTGGTTCACAGAAACCAAAGATGTTATGCCTTTTATGAAGACCAACCAAAATAACAGTACAGTCTGCAAGCTTTGGAGTTTTCTAGAGGACTTCATCAGACTCAATGTGAAAGCATGCTTTACTGTGTTGTGTGTGTTTCATCTTAACAAAAGATCAGTTGAATAATAAACATAAACTGGAAATTATGGGAGAACCCCGTCATTTTATATGCCTTTACTGTCCTGATTGTGAGTAACAAAAGGATCACCAAAAACTTGTTAAGTGATCTTGAGTATGCACCTGAAGGCTGTTATCCTTAGCAGCATTCCTAGAGATAAGTTTTATTGATATCTCCCCCCCCCCCCAAGGAGCCAGTGACCAATGGGAGTACAGGAAACATCTCTTGTTTGTGCTGAATTCTGAGGTGTTTGGCAACCTGCATGTTTAGTCAAAAGAAAGACTTGTGTTCATTTTAGCTCATTTCCAAGTAAATATTCCTTAGGCATGTTACTTTATAAATCAGAGTTCTTAGAATACAAGTGGTCAAGTGCAGTGTTTAGGCCGCACACTTTAATTCTTTTGTTGTGTTTAAGTAACTGGTAATGAGGCACAGACTCTTTTGAGTCTCCCTTCCTTAGGGCCTCTGGATAAATCTCATTGAAGGAATTTCAAAAGGTATGGGGGAGAGAAAATCTATGAGACATTGTGAGTTAGCAGATTTGCTAAGAGATGATTAAGGAGCAATAATGAAATGTAAATTATAATAAAGCAATGCAGTATATATTAAAAAGAGCAATTCTATTATTTCTAGAATTTTGAAAAGCCTCCCATCTTCAAATAAAATTGGGTTTAAAAGATTGAGACCCCTTAAAATGTCTCTTATTTGGTTACATTTATTTACTTCATTTATACCCCACTTTTCTCCCCAATTGGGATCTGTTGCTCTGATTCAATTAGTGCTATCAAAGTAAATTTGAATAAATGGAAGATCCAGTGATGGCCCTTAGTTCACTGGAGAACTATGTAAGTATCTCTGACCTCATTAGAATAATGATAGGATGAAAATAGAAATATGTGTTTGCTTCCTCCCTGGTTTGGGCAGCTACTGAAAGAGAAAAGAACCTAAAATGGCCATAGAGAGACTTCTAGTCCTTTTAAAACTTAAAACAAGGAACCACTATAAATAAAAACTGCTTCCCATTCTGTATGAGTATAGGTATATGGGTGCAATCATACGCACAATTAGACCCGACATAGGTACGAATGCCGGGTGGATTTAAAGGGCATGATCAGACAACAACATATGGGAAGTACCCCACAGCTGTTGGCAACCCGTTCTGCTCCACCGCAGATGCAACCAGGGAAAATCCAGTATTAAATGGGTTGCGATGGGCCACGGATGGACTTTCCCACGTCTGATCGCTCCAGCGTGCTCTCATGGCATCGGGATAGTCTGATCAGGCCATCCTGACTCAGTGCCGTTTCCCCCCCCCCCTTTACCATATGTGCATGATCGCAGACTCCATAGGGAGCCTTCGATCCCTCTGTTAAACGCATGGGGGGGAAGGCACAACACACACACCCCGACTCACCCGCAGTTGGGTCTGATCACACACTGACAGACTGTGCCTGCAGCTTCAAAGGGAGGTGTGATCATGCAACTGTGGGTCAAATTCCTCTGGAGGAAATAGCCTCACTTCCCCCCCCCCCCCGGGGTTTCTGGCACGTGTGACCGCAACCTACCTGTTGTGACTTATTATACCCACTTTTCTCCCTAATGGAACCCAAAGCAGCTTATGACAGTCTTCCCATTTTATCCTCACATCAACAATCTGTGAGGTAGGTTTGGCTGAGAGAGAGCGACTGCCTCAAGGGCATTCAGCAAGCTCCCATGGCAGAGTGGGGGTTCAAACCTGGGTCTCCCAGATCTTAGTCTGACACTCTAACCAAACAGTAGTAAAGAAGAGCAGTAGAAAAGAAATTAGGGTTTCATCCCTAAGAACACTCTCATAATATGAGACTTATTTCAAAAGAAACATGCAATGAATTGTACTGTAGGTGATATCTAGCATGTGTTAGCTGTGCTGTCTGACTGCTTCAGTATTATATCACATTATGCTTTGTGCTAAAAAAGTATTGTTTGAAAAATAAATACTAACAAATGCTGCTGGAGAGGAGCCTTTGACAACTGTCTAGTACAGTACTGAATTTGGTGCCAGTTTTATTGCAAGCTATGTTTTACAGTCAATTGCATACTAAGATTTTACTTATTTCAGTAATTTCTACTAAGAGAAGATTTCACGATTAATAAAGTGTGTTAGCATTTTGTCACACTATTATCAATGATTTTTAAAAATCCATTCTCCATTAACCATCTTTTCTCGCTGAACTTACTAGCATGTGCATTTCCACACTCTGTGCTTAATAGTACACACAATCTTTCTGTACCCTCATCTCTCAGCTACCCTCTCTCTTGTTCTTTTACTACTCCACAATTTTCTCTGTACTCATCTGAGCCTTATTCACTCAGTCTGAAGGCTCAGCTGGTCCAGCAGTTTCTTTCCAAAAGAGAAGGGTTATATGCCTCTTAGAAGCTTACAAGGAAGATTTGGGCAGCAGTTCCCAGTTGTTTGTCCTTGTCTGAAACTGAGAGTTATCTTCAGCTATCTTGTCTGTCCTCCTCCATTGATAAGCCTTTTTGCCCGAAGCAAGTGCCACTATCTCATTTTGTATCAGTGAATTCCATAAGTTTATGCATTTTGAGAAATACCTTCTTGTGTCTGAGGCCTTTCAGTAATTTTCAGTGGGTCATTCCAAGTTTGAAGTATGGGAAGTGGACCCTTCACATCGTAATGTTGTAAATCTCTGCCATGTCATATATCATGTCCTCTCCTCCTGCTCTTCTCTTTGGGACTTGACAAAAAAGATAGCTAAACTAAACAAAAGAACAAACAGATAGCTAAACGCTTAGTCTTTCCTCTAAAGGAAAATAACTCTAATCTTTTCATGATCGATTTGGTTGCATTTTTCTCCAGCTTTTCCAGCTCTCCTTTTTGAGATGGTCAGTGTTGCGTGGCATTCCAAATATGGCTACATCATAGATTTTTATACAAAGACATTGTGATACTAGCCATTTTATTTTCAACTGCTTTCCTAATAATCTCTACCATGGAGTTTGCCTTTTTTGCTTTTACTGTACATTGTCTTGTATTGAATTACTATCCACTACAAACCTGAAATCTTTTTACTAGTTAGATCCCAGTGGAGTGGTTGTATTTATTTATTTAGAATTTGCACCATTGTTCATCACTTAGTGTTTATTTTTACTTGTAATTAATGTCCTTTACCATTTTATTGCTTATTCAACAACATCTCTTCTGGCTATTTAAACTTCTTAAGTCAGTCACTGAAATCCTGAATCACTTAGTGTCATCCTCAAATCTGACTGCCTCTCTGCTCAGCCCTTATCCCAGGTCATTTATAAGTAACTTCTTGTTCACTTTTTCCCCCTGTTTGTAATCCCATTGTGCTTGGTCTCTTCTGTCTGCAACACTATGCGTCTCTTTGAGTTCCACCTCCACTCTCTATGCAGTACAAGCAGAAACAGATTTTACACGTCCAGCAGTTCACACTGGAAGGTACAAGCTACATGTAATGACAGAAGACTTGCCCTTTTAGTGCACAGATAGGTCTGATTTTCAGAGAAATGGGGGCACACTAATGATGTGTGCATGAGGATCTCCCCACTGTCCCCTGAATCCTCTGTCCTGAATTTGTCCTTCCTACCCCAAATCTGGGGTCTGATACAGAAAGTGAGCCCAACTTCAACAATAGTATCAGCAAGGGGAATGCAGTATGGCTGGGTGGGGAGAGATAAGTAGTGGGGGGCATTCAGCTCTTCTTAGTTGTTTGCCACTTTTGTTCTAAAAATTCTGGTTTCCAGCTGTGAACATAGTTGGGAGAGGTCTGAGTTTAATGAAACACATCTGCAGAGGGAATCATAGATGAGGACTCCATAGCCAACTTGGCTACAACTAGTGTTGACTCCGTCTTTCAACCAGAAAGAATACAGGACATAATAAAAAATCCATAAAATTTCTGGGCTTGCTGGGATTTTGGTCCACCCCTTCCCACCAGTTATGTCTTCTATGTCCTGAACACCTGCAGAATGCAGCATTACTAGAGGAGTGATTCTCGCCACCCCAGTGCAGCTCTGAACAAGAGCTGGGGTTTGTCCCTGTTGCAGTGTTTCTGGAGTATCTTGGAAGTCTACCACATGGAAGAGCCCCCACGTGGTGTGATATTAGCTCTTTATATCTGGGACTGCAAGTCCCCTGTACATGGAACCCTCTTGCATTACTTTACTCTGTATGTGGGGAGTTTATAAGTCCAAACATTAAAAAATTTCTGGGGTTTTATTCAGATTTTGTTGACATAGCTAATGCTGTAGTAAGGAATATGAATGCAGATTTAGGAAGGATGTTAATTTTAATAATAGAGACTTTCCCAGTCCAAGAAAACATGCAGGTTATTCTCTGGCACCCAGTCTACTGAACTCCCTAGATACCTAATATCTTTAATCCACCATCTAGAATCAGTTGATTCTCTATGTTCTTTCTTAGTTGGTCTTGTACTAGATTCCCAAAAGCTCAGATTTATTCATACTTACTCTATAGCCAGGTACTATTCTAAAGTCCATTAGAATGCCTATTAAATTTTGAAAGGTCTCTAATCAAATTAAAAATCCTCTTCCCAATACACTATTTTATTTGTTTCTTTCTTAGTAGCAGTACTTTGTATGTTCCCTTAGATCTCCCCTAACTTACCAATATTTAAATGCATAAATACACCCAATTCCATGCTGAAGTGAGACTTTGAAACACAGCCAGTCACCATAATCCGGGCAGGGGAGTACTATATATCAAGTCAATCCAGCTTCCTAAAATACCCCCCAAAACCAAACTCTGCTAACTGTTCCTTTAAAAAGTTCCATTTGATTCTGTATCTTCTTTGCACTAACAAAATAAAATGCAACTGAGATACTTTGCTTTGGACAGAGAGCAATACAATTTATCACTCCCCATCTGATAAAGCATATCTCTCAGACGTGTTTGGTTGTCTTTCTCGTTAATTAAAACTACAGTAAAGAGGTGGCTGATACAGTGCTAGTTTTCCTGGGTGTTTTTCAGCCTTATGAATATTGTCTTCTGGCCATGTTTGAGGAATTGTACCTGTATTAGTTATATGTGCACATAATTTCTTAAGCACAAAGACAAGCTCTTCTACCAAGGTCTTCTAAAATTCTTTAGTAAATCTTTCTGATCCAGGGATGCAAAGTTCCTTTATAACTGTCTAAGACATTTCTAATCTTTATGTTTGTCTGAGGTATCTCCATTTTGTTTAAATATTCTCATCTCTATTATCTGATGGTTTTCTATTTTATATAGAACTTCAGGATATCACTCAAATTAGTGTTTTATACTATTTGTAAATACTTTGTGTTTTACTGTAGATTTCTACTTTGCCCTTCTTTGCACAAGAAAACCAGCTAATTCTTTGGCATATTACCCTGCTCAAATATATTTTGGTTAAAGAATGGAAGTGACTTTGCAGCAGAATATCCATCTATTAATTTTAACTTCTTTGAAAGAGTCTAAAAACATTTTAATGTTTCTAGAGTCTGCAGATGTCAGAAATGTTAGTGTTGAAATGTCTGTACATTATATATTTGTCTTTGTTATAGAGTAGGGAATATGATATCCATTTAGTTAAATGATATAGCTTGAATTTTTAAGTTCCATTTTTTTAAAAAAGGTGACCCCAATAATATTGACTACTATAGACTTATAAGCTTGCTATCTAGTCTAGGGAAGCTTTATGCCAAACATCTCCTTAAAAAGCTATCCGAATGGATGGTTGAGCACCATCTTCCAGGCAGAGAACAAATAGGCTCTAGAACAAACCACTTGACTTTGGACCATTTCACAATTCTAGCCTTTTAAGCCGAGAAATACTCCCACCACTTAGCCGGGAAGCTCTATGCTGCTTTTATTGACCTATGCAAAGCTTTCGGCTTCGTCAATAGGCCTCTGCTGTGGAGGAAATTACACAATTTAAGCATTGATCAATGTCTTCTGTTTTTGCTCTGTAAATTCCACTCTGCATATACTTGCCAGGTTAGATTTGATGGAAGAGAGTCCCTTACTCATAAAATTCCCATAACTAAGGGTGTCAAACAAGGGTGTGTTTTGGCTCCCTCTCTCTTTAACCTTTTTCTTTCTGACCTTCCTTTATGTTTAGCCAAAATTGATGGCCACTCCCCTAAATTGAATGCCTCCCTGGTACCTATCCTTTCCGCGGGTGACGCTGTCATCCTTTCCTATACTCAGGTTGGGTTAATGCACCTCTTTTCGGAGTTCACTGCTTATTGCAGACAGAACTCACTTCTTATTAATTTTGATAAGACAAAAATACTGGTCTCTAAATCCTGGTAGTGCATCCGCTGGGGAATTGAAGGAAGAGAAATTGAGCAGGTTAAATCATTTAGATATCTTGGTGTTTTATTTCAGTATAATTTAAAATTGTGTTCTCACCGGGATCACTCTCTCAGTCTGGCCAAGAACAAGATTGCGGCTATAACACATTTTTTTCACCAAAAAGGTAATCAATACGTCCTGGCTGCCCTTTGGATTTTCCAGGCTACAGATATCTCACGCCTGCTTTACGGGATCCCTGTATGGATCCAAAACTTCAACAAAGAAGTTGAACGTATAAATATTTCCTTTTTATGCAGGATTCTTGGTCTTTCCAGCTCTGTAGCTTATCCTACTATCTGTGCAGAGCTCAGCATTCATTTTATTGAAACGCGGGCATGGATCACTGCCATTAAATACTGGCTCTGGCTCTGTTTCAACTCACCACCCAACAGCCTTATTGCTCTTCTCCCTACAGACTCTTACATCTCGAAATGGTCACAATTCATAACGTCCAAAACTAAATCAATTGGTGTTGATTTGGACTCTCTGTCCAATTCTGGAGAATTGGACATTTTCCAGATTGTACAAAGGAGGATCTGGGACATTGAAGCCCAAGTAATCAATGCAGGCAGCTCTGGAGTGTGCATCTTTAGCTGAGTTCCTCTCACTTTTATGGAAGCTAAGGGCAAGAGTTTTTAACACTTAGTTTTAATGTACTGTTTTATTCTGGGATATTCTGAATTGACTGTTTTTTATCTTTTCCTCCACTACCACTGCGGGATAAAACCCTCAGTTTTATCTTATTTTATCTTTCTGTAATATCATGCTATGCCAATAAAGGTCTGTGATGATAATGATGAAAAAATTTCTTGATATATTGGTAAACAGTGATAAATTATTAATAAAATTTCCAACATACTTCACCAAGAAAACATTTAACTTAAGTTTCAATTAAGCAACAAAGTTCCAATTTTACATTAAACTATTCTAGATACATATTATTATTACATGTTATAACCATGTTAGCCTTGTATAATTGGCATTTACTAGATATATAATAGGTGCAGGGGACAACAGTGACTTCTAATGTAACTATATATGTGTTCTATATTTGTTAGAGTTATTTTGCTCATTTTGCTAACAGTTGTATTAGTTTATGTTCTTACACTGGGATAATATGCCAGGGCTCAGTTTGTAGCACCATAGTTTGTGGTGGTGTGCTGGCACAACAGTGTTGTGCCCCAGTTGTATAACTTCTCAGTAGATCATCTTCAAGAATTAGATGACTAACAGGCCCTTAAACAGAAGTCTGTCTTAATTTGATAACTTCAAATATGTATAGGATGAAATAGTGAACAGCTACTACTTTCCATATTTTTGAACTTATTTGTGCTTCCCTGTTCCACTACATTCCTTACTTCTAAAAATCTTATACTGAAGGAGAAAACTGTTTTTTAAAAAAACTTACTAAATGATGATATTCTCTCCTGACTGCTTTGCTTTTGATATCCGGTTCAGTTCTTGACATTCTGGATCTTTAGCTCCTGAGAAAAGAACATATTTATTTTTAAAAACTGGGTAGTTTCTTCTCTGTTTCTTGTTTGCTTGTGTGGACAGTTATCGTAATGTGTGGAGTTCTCATAATGGTTGCAGCTCAGACTATAGTGCTGCAATGGTTTCTGTGTGATGCAAGCATTTCAGAGCTCCCTGGGTATGTTTTACTTGTCTCTCAAGTTTCTATTACCTCACATACCTTTGTCAGTGCTAGGTGTACAGAGATGCCCTTACTGTTAGAATCCTGCAGGAGGTCCTTGGGGCCCTGTTACTTTCATTTTCATAATTCCCGAAGCTGGAAAAGGTTTATTACATGATGCTCTTGTCTGACAAATGTTCTTTTATCAAGAACAGCAGGGTCGTAATGGTATTGTCCCAGCAATAGGTCTCACTGGGGGATTTGCATGTGATCCTGTTTGTTTTATATTATTTAATCTGTCACTTTTCTCCCCAATGGGAACCCAAAGTGTCACGAAAGAGAGAGAGAAGAGAGAAAGAAAAGGAGGGGAGGCTTTTGAATACAGAGCAGGTTCTCCTCTCCTCCTCTGTGCTAGCAGATCTTCCTACCAGCTCTAGACCACAGCTCTCGTAGGCTAAGAGAGTGAGTGTCCACAGGCTTGTGAATCAGTATAAATCCGGAGACACTAACTCAGCCTAATCTTACTGAGCTGCTGCTAGCCAGTTAGCAGGGTCTTCCCTTCTTCCACTTGCCTTGTACTCTGCTGTTAACTAAAACTGGGGTTTTGGTAGGCTAAAAATCAAGCTGTGATATATAAACTGGTCTCAAGATGTCCTATATAAAGATCATGTTCCTGAGCATGATCCTATTTAATTCAGCACTTTCCTCAAACACCTGATTTAAGTAACCCAGATTGAGTTTTAATTTTTTTTTTTTTTAAATGAGTGTAATTGTATGAGCAAGTGCTTGCAGTTTCAGGCAGTGTATGCAGCACTAATTGTTATTCTCACTTGCAGGTCAAAATGCAAACACTGGGGAACTGTTTGGATGATGCATTTCTGTAGTATTCCATCAACATTGCAACATTGACAATGGATAAGTGTAAGCATGTAGGACGGCTGCGGCTTGCTCAGGATCATTCCATCGTGAACCCTCACAAATGGCATTGCATGGTATGCAATACTACAGAATCTGTATGGGCCTGCCTCAGCTGCTCACATGTGGCTTGTGGAAGATACATTGAAGAACATGCACTAAAGCACTTTCAGGAAAGCAATCATCCTGTGGCATTGGAAGTTAATGAGCTGTATGTTTTCTGCTACCTTTGTGATGACTATGTTCTTAATGATAATGCAACTGGTGACTTAAAACTCTTGCGAAGTACATTAAGTGCAATCAAGAGTCAAAACTATGATTGTACTACTCGTAGTGGCAGGACTTTGCGATCAATGGGCACAAGTGATTATCTTTCCCATAATAATGCTCAAGCTTTTCTTCATAATCAAGACCGTATGTTCACAGCACTGTGGCATAGGAGGCATGCATTAATGGGCAAAGTGTTTAGATCTTGGTTTGAACAGACACCAAGCGGGAAAAGGTTTTTAGAGGAAGAGAAGCTAAGAGAAGCAGCAGAAGAAAGAAGGATCAATGCTAGGAAGAGAAGAGAAGAGCGAAAGCGCCAGTTGAAGGAAGAAATGGAAAAAATGCCCCCAAGGAAGAGCTTTCGCTTGCAAAATCAAGGTAGAGAATCTTCAGAAGTATCTCTGTGTGCACTAAAAATGTCCCAAAATTTGGACTCTGCTATAGAGCTGAAAGTAACAGCTACCTCAGAAGAAGTAAGATTGAAAAAAATTAATGACTCGCCAGTTAAACGAAGGCCTACAGTGACTCCTGGTGTAACGGGATTAAGAAACTTGGGAAATACATGCTATATGAACTCTATTCTTCAGGTGTTGAGTCATTTGCTCATATTTCGGGAATGTTTTTTAAAACTTGATTTGAACCAGACTCAAGAATTGTTAGCAGCTGCAGCAAGTGGGAAAACAAGATCATCGTTTAAACAGCATCCTCCATCTGCTGGCTCTGTTTTTCATGTGAACAAAAGCCAAGTGAAGGCAAAGACATCTTCAACGAGGCGATGTAGTGTGTCTTCAGGCTTAAGTGGTGGAGCATCAAATAGTAGGAATATGGAACTTATTCAACCTAAGGAGCCAAGTTCAAAGTACATTTCTCTTTGTCATGAACTACATACATTGTTTCAAGTCATGTGGTCTGGCAAGTGGGCTTTGGTGTCTCCTTTTGCCATGCTCCATTCTGTGTGGAGACTCATCCCAGCCTTCCGTGGTTATGCCCAACAAGATGCTCAGGAATTTCT
>NW_015168076.1:26763-38223 GCF_001447785.1 Gekko japonicus
GAGACAGCTGGAACAAAATGCCCAGCTTTTATTCCCACTTCTCAAAGGAAGCTCATTAAACAGGTTTTGAATGTGGTCAACACCATTTTTCAAGGACAGCTTTTAAGTCAGGTATGTTGTGTGTATTCATAACAAAAATATTGCAGTGAACAATTATAAATAAATGTATTTAGACAGAAATAATTGAAATGTGAAATATAAGGTATGTAAGCATAGGAATGTTTATCAAAATTAATTAGAGCTATAGTCAGTCAGTTAGCCTTTATTGGCATAAAACAATACCTTAAAAGAGGATTACTATAAGAAAATATGCATATAAAACCATATAAGACCATACATATAAAACCAAGTATTTTGCAAACTACATAGTATTGCATAATGTTACATAAAACAATTTGTTACAAAGTGTTGCTCATTTTGATAGTTTTTCCTGACGTAGCTTTATAGCTGATTGTAAAAACATGGCTACCTTCACTGATATTTCAGTCATTCAGAAGACGGTGCACTTTTAAAGCATCAGGAAAGTCCGTCATGTTGGCTAAAATAGGGTTTAAATATCTAAAACATATATCTATAGAGCTATAGAGACATATCAGGACCCCTCTAACAAGCAAGCTTTCAGATCTGATGCCTTCATTTTAACTTGGGGGAAAGTAAATATAGGAATATATGAAACAGAGGTTTTAAAAGATAACCCCTTAAACTGCAGACCAAGTGCACCAATTAAAGGTTTTAGTTTCTAAGAGTATTTTTTTAGCTGATATAACGGTATTTTGAGAACTTCAGTTTTTATGTTATATTGGCTGCAAACATACAGTTCTCAAAATAGGCATCTTTCTATTCTGTTACTGTTGCATACTGTTAACCTGCACTACTTTTTACGCTCAGAAGCAGGTACCCATACATAAATAAGCTGACCTGGACTCTTGTCTAGTACTCTGCCCTTATCTGGGGCAAACTTACTGTAGTTACTGATGATATTCCAGTAAGAGAACTTGAAAAATGACTATCTTACATAGCCAGAGCTGTAAGAACTTCAGCTGGTGTATGCAATGTCAGTACTAACACCAGATGAAGGTTTTAATGTCATTACATCAATAGAATGACATGCAATCATGATGGTAAATTATGTTTGCCTCATGAGTTCAGCAAATCAATAATTATGGCAACTTACAAGCTCTTAGAAAATGTTTACAAAGAATGGGTCAGAATTATGTATCCAACAGCTCTTGAATACAAAAGAAGCTGGTCTGACTACAGCTGTGGTAACTTCTTGCAGACTTGAAGGGAAATTAGAAAGGTAGACAAGGTTATGTAGAAGGCGTTACAGTATCTTTTCATCTGAAGAATAAGGAATACTGATTGTGACATGTTCTATCAGAATACTAAGTAATAAGTGAACACATACAGTGGTAAATTAATATCATCTGAAGCAGTCTGGGCCTTTTGCTTCAATGAGTGAATGATTTAATACAGTTATGCAGTCTAGTGCAGCCTGCTGTGATTTGAGACATACATGAGGAGAAACTGAGATCTGGGAGTGGGGTTTTCAGGTCAAAGCTAACGAATTTCTGTGGGAGGTTTGTATAATGCATGCTTGGAACATACGTGTCTACAGCTGCTGTAGCTTTTCTACCTACCCAGTACAATCCCTTCTTTTAAAACCAACTGGGTTTGATATGTCGCTACATCATCTTAAGTACAATAATTTTTTTAACCTACATCTTATCACCATGTTACATTTCTTTTAAGAAGGTGGATACAGCTACTGATATCTTAGTTAACTTAATTCACTAATCAGCTAACACAGAGCACTTCCATTGACTCTGCTCTAAAGTAAAAAACCTGTGAATTTTGTCAAAGTCTTTTGCAACTGTAGCTGTTTATTGGAGTGCCCCCAGTATTCCTGGCATGGTGATTCTTAAATGTTTACTTTAGTCTTCCTGTCTAGAGCACCAGATAAACATCTGACATTGCTGACATTAAAACATTCCATCATGTGGAGTGATCTCTGTGAAGCTGTGGCAGCAGTGGTACATTAGAACTGATCTGATAAGGATATATTCCTGAGCAGGCAGTACAACCTATTTGGCATTCAGATGACAAAAATACATACCACAGTGCTTCATCAGGGGAATCTGCTCAAAATTAAAGAATGCTTTTTTATCTGCCTAAATGAATGTTACAAACCTGTTTGTCTTGCAATCAGTTCTTCAAAAAGGGTAAAAGATCAGTAGCTAATTGTCACTGGAAGAACTTTACTGTATTCTGATATCCAGTTGATGTAATCAGTGCTCCCTCTAAGCTGTGGATCTTGTGAGCAAAGATTCTACTTTGCGAGCTACTAGCATTAAAGTTGTGAGCGAGCGATTTGGCTACTGCATAAATTAGTTTGCTCTGGAGCCATCCTTCCTGAGCTATGACAAAAATGTGTGAGCCGGAGGCTAAAAAACAGTGAGCTAGCTCACACTAACTCAGCTTAGAGGGAACACTGGACATAATCTCATTTTTTTTTTACAGAAGCCGAAGTAATTCTAAAGACAAATTTAACCCTTTAGGTGTCAGTGTCTGGAGTATGCAAAGAATTCTTTAATTTTGAGCCAAAACCTGTTGGGTGCTGGACAGCCTTCTCTCTTCTTTACAAGGAGTTTCTCTTCCTCATGCAATCTCAAGGACAGAATAAGCTCTAACGGGTTTTGCATGTGACTGATATTTTAGGTACTGGATTTGAACTTTAATACAAAATCTTAGTTGTATAATTTTAACTATACTTATGTAAACTCAGTGTTGGTAGTGTATATTACAGAATCCCCTGACAAAGCCTGTTGGTGAAACACATAGGGAATTTTTTGAAATTTAACTGAGTAATAAAATATATTTTACTTGAGTTTGCATCATCAGCCTTGGCCTTATTTTTTAATCTCCTGAATCTACTGTGCATCAGCTTTTTCGTGTGTCCACAAGTTTAGGTGCCCATGGAAGAGGGAAACAAAGTTCTCTCTAACCACTGACTTCACTTATGTGCATAACTTCATAAACAATTATGGTATCTCCACCCCACCTTAGCTGACTTTTCTGTAAACAAATGAAAGTGCTGCTGCTTCCAATTTAAGCAATGGTTTGTCTTTACAGGTTACATGTCTTGTTTGTGACAATAAGTCAAATACTATAGAACCTTTCTGGGACCTGTCACTTGAATTTCCAGAAAGATACCACTGCAATGGGAAGGAGACGACCTGTCAGTATCCCTGTTTGTTGACAGAAATGTTGGCCAAGTTTACAGAGACAGAAGCCTTGGAAGGAAAGATATACGCTTGTGATCAGTGCAACAGTGAGTAAAGGCAGTATGTACTCATGCATCTGTTCTCCATATAAAATGTGAACTAGCATCAATTAAGAATATTTATTTAAATATATTTATTTAATTGGATTTTTAGCCCTCACTCCCCCTGCACTGCAGGGCTCAGTTACAAGGATAAATAGAATAATTTAACATTATTAAAACATAATTAAACAATATTAAACAATATTAAGACCTATACAAACATAGGGTGATACAACAATCAGGCAAAAATAGTAAGAGCTCCTGAGAGGAACTATGTGTATGTGTGCCCAAAATGAACTAGGTACTGGGTAAGTGGGTAAAAGCCACAACCAGTAGCATGGAGCAGGATGGTGTTGAAGAGAGTAGGGGAGGCCAATGTAATTAGACACCCACCACCTCAACCAGAGGCCTGGCAGAATATCTCCATTTTACAGGCCCTGTGGAACTGTAACAAGTCCCGAAGGGCCCTAATCTCACTTGAGAGAATGTCCCACCAGCCCGGAGTCAGAGCTGATACTGATACTGATCAGAAAAAGACATTTTTCGTGGACATTCAACAATAAAAATAAAAGAGGATGCAGCTTTAAACTCCTGTATGACCATTTTTACATAGGAAATATGATTTGAGCAACTTTTAGCATATAAGTGTATAATTAAATCAGTTCAACTAGCGGTATTGTGTTACATCCCCTGCTATAACTATTCGTGGTCTTGCATATTCAGCAGTGGTTGACTACATAAATTATATAGTTGTATTTTGAATACTTTGTGAATGAAAACAATACTTGTAGGAAGCTCAAGAAATGGATTCTGTTTAAGTTAGCTGTATCTTTTCATGAACTCCTTTATATCTTTCTCATTAAGTAGAATGGAGTCTGTTTTGAAGCGTGTTACCCAAATTGTGTATATTTTAGTGTAGGACTTGGTCTATTGAGTATGTAAATGGAGGATTTTTGTGTCTCTTACTTCAGCAAAACGAAGAAAGTTTTCTTCCAAGCCAGTTATACTTACAGAAGCACAAAAGCAGCTTATGGTATGTCGACTACCTCAAGTTCTGCGACTACATCTTAAGCGGTTCAGGTAATGTAGTAAACTATACCATGGATATGTATAAAAATAGAATAGGGGCTGGCAGCCATCTCAAGGAATCCTAGCTCAATTTTCCCCCCTCAAGAACTATACATCTAATTGGTCTGTAAACCACGCTTCTTGAGTTTCCAGCATATGTGTTCTTCAGGCACTGGTTAAAGCAGGGGTTGTCAATCATGCAGCCCGTGGGCTGCATCCAGTCCCCAAAGGGGTTGTACCAAGCCCACAAGCAACTGGTTGCCATCTGCTTACTTCTCCCTCTCTCTTGCTTTCTTCTGCGACACAGCTTGCTTTGCCAGGCTCTCTCAATCGCACAGCAGAACCAGAGAGCAAAGCCTTTCTTCCTTCCATTGACTGAGGCACCTCCCTTGTGAAGGAAGAAAGGGAGAGGGAAAGGGAGAGCTTGTTTTGCCAGGCTCTCTGTCACACAGCAGAGCTACAGAGCAAAGCCTCTCTTCCCTCCATTGGATGAGGCTCCTCCCTCTCCTTTTCTCCTGGGCTTGCTTTGCCCAGTTTCCTCAATCTCAGGGGAGAGATACAAAGAAAGTGCCTTTTAAGACCAACAAAGTTTTATTCAAGGTATGAGCTTTTTGCATCTTCTCTCTTCTCTATTTGCAGCCCTTTCAATCTTTCTTTTTTTAATCTCCAGTCCAGTGTACACTCTTTTCTCTGTTGGACCCAATAGCATAGGCTTTCTTCTGTTTCTTTCTCTCTGCACCCAAAAGCTCTGTTCTCGTATCAGTCCAAACCCCTCTTTTTCTCTCCACATGCCATTCTCCTTACCCTCTCTGTGTAATTACATTTCTTCTTTGTACCCCAAACCTTGTTGTTTGTGTGTGTGTGAGAGAGAGAGTGAGTTTTGTTGGGCTTGTTATACCAGGGCTCTCCTGGGTGCAACTGGTTTTGCGTCCCCCTTTTCACTGTATTCATGGCCTCATGATCCAGCCTTTCTCAGTAGGAAAGCAATGTGAACTATTTAGATGAGAAATAACAACAAGCCAGTGAGGTGGATTAGGCTGAGTGTGTGTGTCGAAGACCAAGTTCACCCAGTGGATTTCCTTTCTAGACTGGGGATTTGGAACCTAGACTTCCAGATAGTAGGTTGATATACATTGCTGTCTCTCTGTTCTTGCACTGCCACATAGGAGTTGTAGCTATTCTCTGGGGAAGGCTATAGTTTTGTAGACGAACACATAGCCCTCAGCCTGTGTCATGGTGTCTTCACATGTTCTTGATGAGCACACAAAGCATCTTATGTACAAAAGCTCTCACAATGCCCAGCCATTTCATGTTTTCCTCTGGGTCTTAGGCTCCAAGCATTGACCATGAGATTTCTGTAGTGAATGTCAATAAATCAAAAGTAGGTTTGCAATTTACAGATACACACCTGAACAACACTTGTACAGCATACTCAAGATTGCTACAGGACAGACATTGTCTCCAGATTTTGATGCAGTAATTCAATGCAAGAGGTGTTAGTTATCAGAGACTGTTAAATAAACAAAATATTGCAAGAGTGCTAATGTTTTAAGTTTTTTTTAAAAAATCTTTAATTGTGTTTGTGTCCTTTATAAAGTTTATATCTCTGCTACCTGGCATTATATTTTATGACACACATGGCCCAGCCCAAGAAGGTCTCATTTATGTTAGATCCGGCCCGCATAACAAATGAGTTCGACACCCTTGCGTTAAAGGGACACTTTTGTCCACTTTCTGTGCTACAATGTATTAAAGATGTTGTGGTGAAATTTCTGGTAGTGATTGATTGAGCTGCTGTGGATGTTATGGAGTGTTCTTGAGCCTTTTGGTTTCTGGAGGAGCAAAGGTATCATCAGTATTAATGTTCCACCTTCTGTAAGGGGGAAAATGTAATAAGTTTTGTTGAAACACCTGTCATGTTCTAACAAAAGGAACAATAGAGGGCAAATGGAGGGTTCCAAAAGGTACATAGGAAGGGTAACTGAAATAATAATAGCTCAGTGAATTGCATGAGGTGAATGAGGAAAGTTTAGACTGAAGAGATGGAGGCCTGGGGGGAAAGTTACTAACAAGGGATGCAGTGAGAAAGTTAATCAGGGCCCTAGGCTGGTCTGGTGCCTGGTTAACGTTCTAACGGCATCCTACTGCATCAGGTGGTCTAGTTAACATAGCTAACTGCAGTTTGATAGTAAGCAATGAACAGAAAATCAGGAACCTGAGGAAATGTGTGGGAGACACATGGAAATGAAGAAGTGGAGGCCAAGGAGACAGGGAGGCTGAGGCAGAATTCCACATAAGATGTAGTAACAGGAGCAGTTGGGCTTTTGGCAGCAAGGGAGTAGACAAGCAAAGGAACTCTAGCAGTAGATTGTGGACCAAAACTGGGGGGGGGGGCAGATCACAGCAAAGAGAACAACAACGAGTTGTACAAAAGGAGAAATTCCAAAAGTGGGTTTTTTTCCTGTTTACTGCAGGACTGTGATGACAAAAGTCACAACTAATGACATTTTCCCTTCTGTATAAATTTCTAAAAGAAGAGAGTCAAGCACGAGAAACGATGGGCAAGATACTAGGTTTCACAAATAGGTTTAAACCAACTTGCCAGACTTGCTGTGAAAGGAAGGGTGTCGAAGGCAAATCCTTAACTAGGGCATTTCAGCAGGCTGTCATATGAGATTCCACAGTGAGGCATGGGAAATTAATATGGTGGGCAGTTTTGTCTTGTTCCACTGTGGCAGTTGCTCCACTTTCTGGGAAGCACATTTGCTGTCACAATTGTACCCAAGCTGTAATCCACAGCAAAGCTTTTCAGCCTCTAGTTGCATTGAAAGATCCTCTGTAAGAAGTTGAGAAATAACTTTTTTAATTTTCCCCCTTAAGATGGTCAGGACGTAATCATCGTGAGAAGATTGGTGTACATGTTAGCTTTGATGAGATGCTAAACATGGAACCATATTGCTGCAGAGAATGTCTGAAGTCCCTTGCACCGGATTGTTTTATCTATGACTTGTCTGCTGTTGTGATGCACCATGGGAAAGGATTTGGCTCTGGCCATTACACAGCTTATTGCTATAATTCAGAAGGAGGTATGAATTTAAATGATAGTAATTTTCTGAAATGACTTTTTAACACCATATGTAGAATCTCCAAACACTTGTAATGTGTGTCACCTTATAAAATTTCTTCAGCTTAGAATTCAGTGTCTGATCTGGATATTGCATATAATTCTTATAGTTTTTTCCCTATAATATTTTGAGATAAAGCTATTTCTCTGTAAAATGTAATATTTGTTTCTTAGTAGAACGTAATGTGTTTAATAAGAAAAATTAAAAGCAGTGATAATTTTCCATTGTTCTGTTCCAGGTTTCTGGGTACACTGCAATGATTCCAAGCTTGATATGTGCACAAAGGAAGATGTATGCAAAGCCCAGGCCTACATCTTGTTTTATACTCAACGAGTTACTCAGGCAAATGGACAATGTAGAACCTCCTGTCTTGGTTTGCCACCTGGAAGACAACAGAACAGTGAGGTTAATTGTTCCAGTTGAGATGGTAACAGCTAATCTGGAACTAGTTTTACTGTGTATAGGTCTTGAGTTGTACATATATTGACATGCAAGTACAATGTTGTACTTCATTTTGTCCTGTGAAACAATGTACGTGTTGATACTTTTTTTATATTAGCTAATCTGAGCACTCATTTTGGGAAGAGTGTAGTATAAATTAGTACTTCATAGTGAGAGTAGGTAACTTCAAAGTGACTAGAATTTTGATAGAGCTATTTTTGAAAGAAAATTGCAATTTGAATATCGAAATCTTACCTCAAGCTGTTTTTCAGCATTTTTATATTTTGGTAATCTTTTGTTGTAGAAAGCATAGGTGAAGAATTTCAGTGAGCAACTTTGTGTAATTCTGGTTTTTATTAAAAAAAAAAAGTATGTGTGTATTTTATATAAAACTTCTCTACTGTCTTTTGGCTGCAGGAATCTCACTTATGTCAGCCATCTCCTTTCATTTTCCCTAGGCCATCTTTTGAACATGTGATTATAGTCGATATAGGGGTATTTATCAAAACTTGATGTGTAAAATCCTGTGAGTTATCTTGCTGCATCCTTCTAGTTATTTCTTGGCCAGTAATTACTAATGTACTATCCTTTATCCATTCATAGATTTTTTCAAGATGATCAGGGTTATAAAATAATTCTGTTAATGGATGAAGGATTGCTGTGGTAATGAATCACCCAAGGCAACCGTACAGTAAGTGAAGTAACTGATAAGCAATGGAAGTCAATTAGGTAAACTCCAATTTTATTTGGAAAAGAGTTGTATCTCTCTCCCCCAACTTTTTTTGTAAAAGGCATGAGACCAATCACCTTAGGTTCCGATACTCTTTTTTGAGATTGGTTGACCACTACTATACCTATAGCAGTTAAATAAACTTGAAAGTTGTTATGCTGCTTGTTTAGGAAGCATGTAAAATAGCTACATGGAGGGTCAATCTCAGGGGGGGGGGGGGGGCTGTTTTTTGAGCTGGATGCACCAGATTTGCAGCGTGGCTGCTGATGCCTCTCCTCTGGAACCTTCCCGAGTTTCAGGAGGATTGGACAGGGGGGTCCGATTCTGTGGGCCCCAGAGGGACACCCATCCATTGGAAACAATGGATGGGAAAATGCCTTAGTCTGAGCAAAGGCTAAATTCCCTGAGCTGGCCTCTGAAGTGTTGTGCACCAACGCTCCCTAGTGCAGCTTAAAGGAAACTTTGCATCAGTGCTTAGTTCTTGTGGTCTTTTCTTACACACACAAGGGAAATGCTGATTGCCACTTTGGGGTCAGGAAGCAAATTTTCTCCAGGCCAGTTTAGCCGGGGATCCTGGAGGTTTTTTGTAATCTTCTGGGCATGGAACAGGGATCACTGGGGGTGTGGAGGGGGGAGGTATTTGAATTTCCTGCATTGTGCAGGATGTTGGACTAGATGACTCTGGAGGTCCCTCCCAACTCTATGATTCTAAGTATTTAATTGAAGACATAAAGAGAGCTTGGCAGCAGCAGACAAACTCCTCTATTTCAAACCTATCAACTCATTGCCAGCTGAGAGAAGACACTATTTTTCTCCTTCCCTTTTGAAACACTTATTGGGCAGCTTGCAGTAATTTAAATGGATATATGGCCAGCTACTTACCTCAGTAAGGAAGAAATACAGAAAAAGGATCAAACAGGCTAAAGCACAAGGACAAAGGAACCTTATGCAATCAAAAAATACTCTACAAGTCCGGGCACACACATCCAATGCTCTCTCTAAGCTGTGGAGTCTTGTGAGCAAAAATTCTACTTTGTGAGCTACTGGCATTAAAGTTGTGAGCAAGCGATTTGGCTACTGCATAAATTAGTTTGCTCTGGAGCCATCCTTCCTGAGCAAAGACAAAAATGTGTGAGCCAGAGACTAAAAAACTGTGAGCTGGCTCACATTAACTCAGCTTAGAATGAACACTGCACATATCTAACTGGCACAAAAGACTCATAGCAAGATTTCTACAAGGGAAATTTATGTATGAAAGGAAGAAGCTTATGAGAAAGATTAGTTAAAATAAAAAGACTGGGAGAATAGAGTTGAAAAGCAGGAAATAAGCACAAAATTAAAGGGTTAAACAGAAAGTAAGCATAGTCTACAAGAATAGGCAAGGTCTTTAAAATAGCGAGACTGCTTTTAAAATGTAGTAATTTGGACTATCTTTACTTCCAGTTGGGAAATCCAGTTATGGCAGGTTAAAGTAGGTTTTACAGTGCTTCTTTACCTAAAGCCATGAGCTGAGCTATCATATTTTCCATTTTATATTTTCTTCTGTTCAGCTCACTGGAGTGGTTCAGTTTTACCTCAATTATGAGCCACACATGGATATCTAGTCTTAAGAACAACATGAACATACTGTTAGCATGGTGAGAGTCAGCTACAAAGAGCACTGGATGGCTTTGGGCCAGGCATGCATTCATTCTAACCCGACTTGGGTTGTTGCAAGTGTAAAATAGAAGAGGGGAGAACAAGGAGGGGCTGGATCTGACATAAATATCACTTTGTTGGGCCATGTGTGCCATACAATGTAATAAGAGGTCCTAGAGATATAAACATTATAAATATGATTTCAGATTCCAAATGGCAATAGCAGGCATGATTGGATTAGGTGAGACACGCAGAGGGATAGTAGGTGTGGAAATATCAGCACTGGTAATGAGAACCTAGGTCTCAGTTTGGTACAGGAAGATCCAGTCCAGGGGGATGCAAAGAATAAATGGAAATAAAGAGACTGGATTTATACCCCACCCTTCACTCGGAGTCTCAGAGCAGTTTACAAACTCTTTTCCCTTCCCCACAACAGACACCCTGTGGGGCTGCGAGAGCTCTTTCAAGAACAGCTCTGACAGAACTACGGCGTGCCCAAGATCATCCAGCAGCTGCAAGTGGAGGAGTGGGGAATCAAACCTGCTTCTCTGATCAGAGTCCACACACTTAATCACTACACCAAACTGGCTGTCTGAAGAAGTGAACAGTGACTCATGAAAGCACATACCCTGCCACAAATTTTCTTAGTCTTTATGGTGCTACTGAACTCTTACTCTTTTTATTGCTTTTAGAAACCACATTTTAACCTTCTAGGACATTCACTTGCTTAACTAAGAGTAGTGGTTCTCTTCCAAAGGAATTTGAAAAGGAGTTTAGAAACAGACTGCTGAATTGCAGCTGAAAATGCAGCCGAAAATAATACATGCTGCTGGACTGAATTGAGATCTAGGTTTCTTCTCTCATTACCAATGCCTGCTTATTGTCATTCGGCATCTGAAATCATGTCACTCTCTAAGATAAAAAGACAGGTGGACTCACATTCTAGCTGTATTTGAAAAAGTGAACAGAGACTCATAAAAGCTCATGCCCTGCCACAAATTTTGTTAATCCTTAAAGTGCTACTGAACTCTTGCTCCCTTCCAGTAATAAAGAATACAAGTTGTGCTGTTAGAAACGGAAAGGGAGATCTCTCCAAGTGCCATGGGACTCCATTTCTTTCTCTAGCTCTTTCC